>NW_024069390.1:0-47613 GCF_009389715.1 Phoenix dactylifera
TGCCCAACTATCTCGTGCATCATTGGCAATTTTAGAATTGAGCGAGCATTGCTAGATTTAGGAGCGAGTGTGAACTTGTTGCCATATACGGTACATGAGCAACTCGGTTTGGGTGAGTTGAAGCCAACAACTGTGACCTTACAATTAGCTGACAGGTCAATGAAGGTTCCTAGAGGGATTATCGAAGATGTGTTGGTCCAAGTAGACAAGTTCTATTTTTCTGTTGATTTTATCGTACTGGACACACATCCGGCTTCCAATTCATCATCTCAGATTCCGGTCATCTTAGGACGTCCATTCCTTGCAACTTCTAATGCATTGATCAATTGTAGGAATGGTGTCATGAAGCTTTCTTTTGGCAATATGACCTTGGAACTGAACGTCTTTAGTATAGGTAAACAACCCAGTGATCATGAAGAAAGTAAAAAAGTTGAATGGGTTGAAACCATTGCGGAAGAATATTTGTTAAAAGAAACATTTACTGAATCGGCCAACAATGGTTTGATAGATTGGTGTTCTGAAGGTACTGCTAATGATGTGGTCCCACCTGGTTTAGATAATTCGGATGTTATGATGGTCAATGGGTGGAGACCGCGAATAGAGGAATTTGAACAGTTGCCATCTCGAAAAGCAAAAATAGTACCATCCCATGAACAAACACCTAAGCTCGAGTTGAAACCTTTACCGAAGGAACTCAAGTATGCCTTTCTTGGATCCGATGACACATTTCCTATAATCATCTCATCTGATCTGGATCATGCCCAAGAAAGAAAATTACTTGGTGTTCTAAAGAATCATAAGGGAGCTTTAGGATGGTCTATTGCCGACTTGAAGGGGATTAGCCCTTTAATTTGCACGCACCGGATATATTTGGAGGACAATGCCAAAACCACAAGGCAAATGCAACGCAGGTTGAATCCTACGATGAGAGATGTGGTTAAAGCAGAAGTCCTCAAGTTGCTTGACGTGGGTATTATTTACCCAATTTTTGATAGCAAGTGGGTGAGTCCTACTCAAGTCGTGCCCAAGAAAGCAGGTCTGACGGTAGTCAAAAATGATCAGGATGAACTAGTTCCAACTCGTGTTCCGACGAGTTGGCGCATGTGTGTTGACTACCGAAAATTGAATTTGGTCACTAGGAAAGATCACTTTCCCCTACCCTTCCTAGACCAAGTTTTGGAAAGAGTTGCAGGACACAAATTCTATTGTTTTCTCGATGGCTATTCCGGGTACTACCAAATCGAAATTTCACCTGAGGATCAAGAGAAGACTACCTTCACTTGTCCTTTTGGCACATTCGCTTTCCGTCGGATGCTATTCGGGTTGTGTAATGCACCTGCAACATTCCAAAGGTGTATGCTCAGCATTTTAAAGAAATGAACGAGAAATTTTTAGAAGTGTTTATGGATGATTTCTCTGTTTTTGGCGATTCATTTGATGATTGCCTGTCACATTTACAAGCAGTCTTAGCTCGATGCATGGAAAAGAATCTGATACTGAATTGGGAGAAATGCCACTTCATGGTGCCAAAGGGAATTGTCCTAGGACATATTGTTTCATCGAAGGGCATGGAAGTTGATAGAGCTAAGATTGACCTAATCGCCAAGCTACTGCACCCAAGACAGTTAGAGATGTTAGATCATTTTTGGGTCATGCCGGATTTTATAGGAGGTTCATCAAGAACTTTAGTGTCATAGCTCGACCATTATGTAACCTCCTATCCCTTGATACACCGTTCAATTGGATCGAAACCTGCCAAGAGGCATTCGAAAAGTTGAAGTCTATGCTTAGCACTGCACCCATCGTGCGACACCTGATTGGTCATTACCTTTTGAGATCATGTGCGATGCTAGTGACTATGCGATAGGAGCTGTCCTAGGACAACGCAAGGATAATAAGCCATATGTCATCTACTATGCAAGCAAAACCTTAAATGATGCTCAAATGAATTACACCACCATCGAGAAGGAATTGCTTGCAGTAGTATTTGCATTAGACAAATTTCGCTCTTATATCCTTGGTGCTCCTATTGTTATCTTTACAGATCATGCAGCGCTAAAATATTTATTGGATAAGAAAGATGCCAAACCACGCTTAATACGATGGATACTTCTACTCCAAGAATTTGACATCACTATCAAAGATAAAAAGGGAGTAGAAAATGTAGTTGCTGACCATTTATCACGGCTAGTTTTTAATGATTCGGTGCCACAGTTACCCATCAAGGACTCGTTCCCTGAAGAGCAATTGTTTGCACTTTCTACTATGCCATGGTTTGTTGATATTGTAAACTTTCTTGTCACGAACCGGATGCCGGAGCATTGGAGATCGAATGATAAGAATAATTTCTTACGTGAAGTAAGAAGTTATTATTATGATGCCCCCTATTTGTTCAAGTATTGCAATGATCAAATCTTTAGAAGATGCATTCCGGATCATGAGATACAAAGTGTACTCTCTTTTTGTCATGCCAGTGCTTGCGGAGTGATGCAAAAATAAAATTGTTCTCCCAAGTGCAGGAGAATTGCACAAGTAGTAAAATCTCGGGAGTCCGAGGTCGAATCCTCAGGGAACGAAATATTTATAAGATTATTTAGTATAATTTTAGATTAATTAATTTAATAAATTTATGGATTAAGATGATGTTTTGATTTTCAGAAATTAAAAGCAGAGAATAATAGATTAATAAACGAAGTTCAATGAAATAGAAATGGTTAGGGATCCGGAATCCCCCTTGACAATATTGCGTTCAAGAAATAAACTTGGTAATTCTCGATCAAGGATCATTAAAATAGTTCCAATCATGAAATATATCTTTTGAATATATGAACTCAATGTCTAAGCATTCATCGTGCCAGTTATGTCTACGACAAATCAAATATCAGAGCAATCCATGCATCAATAAATATAAAACATGATGAATCTATCTAATAAAAAAAATATGAGAGAATCAGAACATATGAAAAGATGTAAATCCATTAAAACCAAAGTTCAGAGTTTACTTCAAGAAAGTAACAAGTCAAGGGTTCTCCCATCACCCTTCACCGAAGGATTCAGCCCTCCATTAAAATATTAGCCTCTCCCTTTTTTTTTTCTTTTCTTTTCGGAAGAACAGGGCATCCCCTGTTTCTTCCTTCTCTCTTTTTTTTTTCTTTCAAGATGCTAGAGGCCGGCTCCTCTGTTTTCCTTCCGCATGAGGGATTGAGGCCCTCTGTTTCACCAAATGAGGCCTGATGATCCTCCCCCCAGCCGAGAGATATTAAGCTCCTTCCAGCCCTCCTTCCTCCCACGCGGTGGAGATCCGTCGGCTGAAATGAAGCTGTGGATGCAGGAGATTCGGACGCAGAAGCCTGATATTTTGGATTTGGATGATTGCGAATCCGGGAGAGGTTAACGCGGAACGATCCCAGTGCCTTGGATGCGGAAAAATCGCCCTGGATGGCTGGATCACAAGCTCGGGTCGCTGGGATTCGGGATCTTCGGACGCGGATGGCTCTGGGACGCGTATGGGGGATGCTTCGCGAACGGAAAGACTGGGATGGAGCTGGGACGCAGACGATTAGATCATCCAACGCTGAGAGCTGGACGCGGGAGATTCGCACACGGTCGCGATGGAGAGATTCGCGGATGAGGCGGAATCTGGGAGAAGCTGGATGCTGGGTGAATCGTGATCACGGTTGCTGGGAACTCGGGGGAGCTGGTTCACGGACGTGGCATGCTGGGAAGCGAGTTGCTCGGGAGATGATGAATGCTGGGAGCTGATCACATGCGGACGCTGACCGATGGTGTGAACTGGGACTCGGATGCAGGATATGGGAGATGAACCGTGGACGGCTGGATGCTTCATGGACGCACGGGGAAGACGGAAGAGCTGGGACGCGTACGCTGAGATCACGGACGCGGGATGTCTGGGATGCACGCGTGGACTCGTGAGGATATGGATGGCATGCGGAGATGCTCGCAGATGATGGCTGCACGTGGACGCTGAGATTCGTATGCTCTATTTTGGGAAGAAACAAGGGAAGAGGCAGACATGGCTGGGACTCTTGGATGCTACGCACGGAACGACCGCATGGCATTGGACGCGGGGATGCAGGAAGCTCGGACAGTGGGATCTGATCACACGCGAAGATGCTATGAATTCGGAAACTGGCTGCAGAATTAGATTCGGACGCATTGGATGCGAACGTGGAAATGCTCAGGATGCATTGTGGATGGCTGAATCTGGGCTCTGTTCTGCAGTTAGGAAGATGCATTCTTTTAAGATGAATTTATATAAAATAATGATAAAAATTATAATAAGTGCTAAGGATAAAATATTTAATCATGCAAATGTTAACACCTATTATTTATCATTATTTTGCTAGCATTAGGCTAAGTTAATTGGTACTTAGATCGCACTTTTGTGCTCTCATCAACGGAGGACACTTTGCATCTAAGAAAACAGCAGCTAAGGTGTTACAATGTGGTTTTTATTGGCCTACACTATTTAAAGATGCCCATGAGTTCTGTAGGACATGTGACCCATGTCAACGTGTTGGAAGTCTAACTCGTAGGCAAATGATGCCTCTTCAGCCCATTACTGCTATTGAAATTTTTGACATGTGGGGCATCGATTTCATGGGCCCATTCCCACCATCTTTTGGATATGAGTATATTTTGGTTGGTGTTGAGTATGTGTCCAAATGGGTAGAAGCTGTGTCGTGTCGAACAAATGACCACAAACCAGTTTTAAAATTTCTTAAAGAAAACATATTTTCTAGGTTTGGGATGCCCAAGGTTATAAATTAGTGATGGGGGAAAACATTTCTGTAATAAACCTTTTGAGATTCTGTTACGAAAGTACGGTATCACCCATAGAATTGCAACTCCTTATCACTCGCAGACTAGTGGCCAAGTAGAGTTAGCCAATCGGGAGATTAAACGAATTTTAGAGAAAACGGTGAATCCATCACGCAAAGACTGGTCTTTAAAACTTTCTGACGCATTGTGGGCTTACCGTACTGCTTATAAAACTATTCTTGGTATGTCCCCCGTATCGGCTAGTCTATGGAAAAGCATGTCATCTACCTGTTGAAATAGAGCATAAATCGTATTGGGCCATTAGAAAATTAAACTTTGAACTGTCAGATGCTGGTTTAGCCAGAAAAATACAACTAAGTGAGTTGAATGAAATTCGACGGGATGCGTATGACAATGCTAGACTTTGTAAAGAACGAATGAAAATTAGGCATGATAAATTAATTCTAAGAAAATCTTTTGAACCTGCACAAAAAGTTCTTTGTTATGACTCCCGCTTACATCTGTTTCCTGGAAAGTTACGATCAAGATGGACAGGTCCTTTCATTGTAAAAACTGTTTTTCCACACGGGGCAGTTGAAATTGAAAATCCACAGGATGGCACAATTTTTAAGGTAAATGGACAAAGATTAAAACATTTTCTTGAGAATTTTGCAGATGAAGAGGACTCCTTTCCCTTGGAGGAGCCTTCTTATGATTGAGCATGACGGCCAAGGTACGTGTATATTAGTTAGAATTAAATTTTTTTTTTATTTCTAGTTTTCTTCTTATTTTGTAGGTCTTCTTTTCTGGAAATCAACAGCTCAAGGTATTCTTCTTCTCTCTATTATTTTCTCTATTGTCTCTCATATATAGTTTGCTTGCATTTTTTTACATTGAGGACAATGCAATGTTTCAGTTGGGGGGAGGGAAATATTTTGTTCAAAAAAAAAAAAAAAACTTTTTTTTGCATTTGATTTATTCTATTACTTTCTTTTCTGAGCAAATGCACATGTATTTTCATATTGAGTGTGTGCAACTATTAAGGCAAGGAACACATGCATACTATGACTGATCAGAGACCTATTATTAGATCCCCACACGTGTACTTAATGACAATAGGAAGGCCTCAGGAGTTCATATTTGTTAACTGCATTTTTATTAGCCTTATCCATAAAAGAAGTATGAGTATCCTTGTTTGTACCATAAGGTTCAGGATTTGGTTTTCACATAAAGATAGAGGTTGAATATCCCGACTAGATTACTTAGGTGCTTATGATCCGACCTTGGTTGACCTATAGTCACGATGCAGTCACATATATAATAAAAATAGTTATATGGTTCAGTCTACCATTTCTTTTCTTGCATAGTTATTATTCAAAAAAAAAATAATAAAAAAAATAATACTTATGATGACAAGTCTGGCCTCGTGGCGTAGTCTGGTTCGAGTAATTAAGTCCGAGGGGTGTTTTCACCTAATGTCTTGAGCCAACTGGATCGGGGGTCATTGACTGAAAGCTCGCTACATGGACCTTACTAGAGCCTAATGGGGTTGGATAGCTGTAGTTGTCATGTGTATTGAAAAAAAATATATATGAAATGAAATAAAAATAAGCATGAATGAGTTGGTTAGGCTGAACTTAGTGACATGTGGTAATGACTGGTTTGACTCCATTGTGTTGGACCTCTGTGTACCCGGGTTGTTTAGTTGGGATTGATAGCTCTTTCTTTACATGCGAATCATTCTTGACAAATTTAGACAACATGTGATATTCTGAAAATTTGATGGATCAGGTTCTAACAAATTGTAGAAAACATTTGTGAGCTTGAGTAGTGCACCTAAAACTCAGGCGGTGCTCGGTTGTAGTGGAGGTATTAGTACTCTGAGAAAATCATGCGATTTCATGCACACTATATGATCATTTTTTTTCCTTGCTTTGACAGTTGCCATGCTTGATAATATATATCAATTAATTACATGTGTATTAGCTTAAGATTTATTTCATATTTCTATTAGAATCTCATGCCATATCATTCATGATGTTTGTGGGTAGCATCCCTGAAAACCCTCACGAGACAACACTCGTCCACTAGGGTAACTTAGGGGTTTAACGGCTTGTTGCACGTGCTAAGTGCAATCGTGATTCCTACGAAAGTGAGTACATATCTTAGTTTTATATCTTTAGCTTCAATAAAAAGTCATAGGTTAAACCACACCTTTTGCACTCTCATTTTATTATCTGCTCGTTAATTGCTAGAGACTAGCAATCAGCTAGTTGGGGGGTGTGATGAGAGCACAAAATTGCGATCTACACATCACTTAAATTAGTATTATTGCTAACAAATAATGATAGAAGTGCTGTATTAATATTATATTTTTGTAGGGTGCAGGTAATCGGAAACAAGCTAAAATGCACATTGGGTCCAAAAATATGCATCACTGCAGGTGATCAGCCAACCGCTTGTGTCAACCCCAGTTGCACACTAGAAGGAGGTCAAGTTCAGCTGTCCACTTCATCGCAGCTTCAGTCTTCTACGAGCCCAGCGTGTGATCTCTCATCGCGTCCGTGTGCGAATCTCCCGCGATCAGCTTCCAGCATCCGCGTCTCAGTCCCTGGATTGATTCCAAGCTTCATCCCCAGCCGTCCATGCCCCATTCTACTCCTCCCGAGCATCCCAGCATGCGACCCACATTCTTCCACTGTTAGCTTTATCCCGTGATGCATTCCAAAGCTTCCACGCTCCAGCACTCTTCAAGATCAAGCTCCACCCGTTCGCTGCCCAGCCGTCCACGTCCGCACCTCATTCCAGCAAAGATCCAAGCTTTCGAGTCCACGTCTGCATCATCCCAAGCGCAAGAATCCCAGCATTTCCGCATCTCTTCCCAGCGATTTTCCAGCAAAGATCTGACTTCATCCTAGCATCCAACGCGTCTCAGCCTTCCGAGTTCGCATCCCAGTGCCTCCAGCCGTCCGCGTGTGGATCTCCCAAGCCCTGAGTCCTATCTTCCTCCTGATCCATCCTTTTCTTCCGCCCGGTTTTGCATGCGTGCGATCTCCCGTTTCTGCTATGCAACCGTCCCTCCGCGTCCGAAGATCATCAGCATCCCAGGATCCGTGATCAGCTCCCATCCCGCGTTTTGCCTTCTCGCATCCGGGATACTCGGCATCTCCACGTATCCTGTGGGATTAGGTACCCATCGGGAGATATAGGAGGGCTCTCGGCTGGCAAATGGGAGGAGTTCATTCGAAAAAACAGAGAGGCCCGCTGCCATTCAAAAGAAAAAAAAAAGAGAGAAAGGGAAACAGGGGATGCCCTGTTTCCGAAAATAAAAAGAAAAAAAAAAGAAATAAGAGGAACAGGGGAGTTTCTTTTATGTTTATGGCCGGCTAATCCCTTAAGTGAAGGGTGATGGAGGAACTTTTGATGTCGTATTTTCTTGCATCTCTTTGCTCTCTTTGCTTTACATCTATTAATATGTTTTTGATTCTTGCATGCTTATTTATGCGATAGATCTCTTATGGTTTATATTTTTTTTTGATTCATGGATTGTTTCGATGTTTGATTTGTCGTAGACGTAATCGGCACGATAAATACTTAGATCTTGAATTCATGTTTTCAAATTATATACTCCATGATTAGAACTATTCTATCTGATTGACCCTTAATCAAGAATCGCAGAATTTAATTATTGAAAATCATATCATCGAAGGGGATTCCAGATCCCTACACCATCTTAATCTAACCAAATTTCAATTCTCTGTTTACTGATTTATTTTCTATATGCAAAACATCATCTTAATCCACATATTTATTCAACTGAAAATTACATCTAAAAATTACGCTAATAATCTATAGATCGTTCCCTGAGGATTCGACCTCGGACTCCCGAGAATTTACTACTTGTGCGATTCTCCTGCACTTGGGAGAACAATTTTATTTTTGCATCACCAACCACCGCACACCCGTAGAAAACTCTCCCCCACGAGCATGCAAGGCATCTAAACCAAAACACCTCAATTATGTAATTCTAAATTAATTCAACTGAAATAAATGCAATCTTATTCCATTGACTAACTCAAGTCATAAGGTCTCACAAGTCTAAATACACAGCGGAACAATAAAGATAAAATATCAATTTAAACAAAGCCTAATCTAGGATAACTTGTGCTTCAGTTCTTCTAGTCGCTCTCCCATTTTAAATCCCCGATAGGCTAGTTCTCAGAATCTGTAAAACAACAAGAAATTGTATAATGAGCTAGACAACCCAGTAAGTAATAAACACCTTAACTAGTCAATTCATATAATAACATAAAATATAAATACAAATTACGATGAATCAACATAATAACATAATCAATTCCTTTTCAAGCACAAATTCATTAAAATTCGTATTTTTCAAATATCCATATACATAATCATAAATCTGATTCGAAACAAATCACATTCATCTCATCAGCCTTTAGCTACGACCACACTTATACCCTGTGGCTAGGCCAGAAACAGAACCGCACTTATACCCTGCGGAGTGGGCCAGAATACCGCACTTATATCCTGCGGAGTGGGCCAGAATACCACACTTATACCCTGTGGTGGGGCCAGAATTGCCAATGCATAACCCCCTATTGGCAAGGTTTAGAACATAGCCAGGCTGAGAGTTCTAAATCTGATGCACATCAAAATTCTTTTGGTAACATAATACATGTATCATAATCCGATCTAACTATGCATATACGATGCAAGAACAGTAATATAACAATAGTCCGAAAAATATTATTCCAGTTCACATATCCATTTTTCATTCAAATCATCATCTCGTAAAATTCATAAATCAAATATAAATTCATTAACAATTTATTCGATGCAAAAATAATATTATATAAATGAAGAGTCTAGAGAAGGCAGTTCGTTACTTACATTGAACACGATCCACAGTAAATCCAATTAATCTCACAAATTTCTCGCAGAACCTAATATCCAAAAATCATATTTTTCTTTTAAAATTAATCACAATATATATTTATAAAACTTAAATTTTAACATTCTCCCAGGGCCGACCCTGCAGAAGTGTCTAGCCCTCCCCGGGTTCGGGTTCGGATTCGGGTTCATACCCATAAACCATCCTCTCCCTTTATTTATTTATTTATTTTTTCTTTTCTTTTCTTTTCTTTTCTTTTCTTTTCTTTTTCTTTTCTTTTCTTTTTCTTTTCTTTTCTTTCCTTCCCTTCCTTTTTTTTTCTTTTCTTCTCTTCTCCAGAACCTTCTCCCGACTTCTTTCTTCCTTCCCCTCTTTCTTTCTTCTTTCTTTTTTTTTTTCTTCCTCCTCCTCCTCCTCCTCTTCTCCCGACTTCTTCTCCTCCCCCCTTTCTTTCTTCTTCTTTCTTCTCCCGCAAAGGGAGGTTGGCGAGCTCGAGAGACATCAAGACGAGGCCGGCGGCTCTCTCCTTCTTCCCACGGAGGAGGTATGCGCACGGGAGAAGAAGAAGAGCCCGCGACGGTCGGCCTTCTCCTTCTTCCCTCTCTTCTGTCTTTCTTTCTTTCTTTCTTTGTTTCTTGTTTTCAATTGGTATACAAAGAAATGAAGGGTAGAAACCCTTACCTCAGCCCCGGCGAAGATCCGGCGGCTCCTTTCCGGCGGCAACGGAGAAAGAGGAAGACCGGTGCCGTGGCTTCTCGGCTCTCTCTCTCTCTCTGTGTGTCTCTCTCTCTCTTGGGCAACACGAAGAAGAATCCCCCCTTCTCCCTCTTCTTGGTGTGGCGGCTCTCCTCGGTGGCCTCAATGAGAAGGAGAGGAAGCCCTAAAAACAAGGCTTCCTTCTTCTTCGAGATGGAAGGAATTCCATCCCGTTGCCTCACGTGCGTTGCACGTGAGGCCAAGCTTTGGGACTGGGCCGGTCAAATGGACCGGGCCCAGTTCCAGGGTCTCACATTCTCCCCTCCTAAAAAAATTTCGTCCACGAAATTTTCATACATGCAATTCAAGAGTAGAAAATAATTCTTTCAAATCAAGTCATAACACTCTTCAAATCAAAGTCGTCTTGTCTGACCAATGTCAAATAATTCCATTCACCACACTTCCTCTGCACACACTGATTTAAACCTCAACATACCCATGTCAAGTCTAGATTTTTTTTTTCCTAGAATTACTTGCTTATTGGTACATTCATTATTATGTCTTAATCCGTGTGAACACTTTCGAAATTTAAAAGTTCATATTCTTCTTTTGAGAACTAATCAAAAATGTTATGTAACTATTTAATCTTTTCTAGCAGTATAATGAGTTATCTAACAAAGAGCAGTGGGTATGGTTAGACAATAAATAGAAATAAATACTGGGACTAGATTAATACCTGTCGTCAATACATCAGAAGCCTGTGCATCTTGCCGTGTAAGTGCAAATACTCTTCCTTGAGTCTTTGGCCCCTGGCTTCCTTCCATTGCCTGAGTAGATCTATTCTCGTTTCTTTGTGGGCAGTCTGCAATTTTATGACCTATCTTACCACATCTAAAACAGGCATCGGTGTTCCAATGGCAATCCTTGTCAGCATGAGCCTTACCACATCTGGAACATTTATTGATATTCATCTGCTTAAGGTTGTCACTCGTGGATTTCTTGTTTGAACTTTCGGCGTTTTCATTGCTCTGCCCCTGAAATTCATTTGACCTGTTTCTCTTCTTTTGATTTCTTTCCCTTTCCAACCGTTCATCAATAACTTCCCTTTCAATTATTAAAGCCTTATTTACCACAGCTGCATAGGTAGTCAATTCATAAGGTACCACTTGTTTGCTAATTCCAGTCCTTAGTCCCATCTCAAATTTATGCGTTCGATCTAGTTCATCTTCGACTAACTTTAGAACAAATTTGGCTAGCTCGGTAAATTTGGCTTCATATTCTGCAACAGTCATATTTCTTTGCTTTAGGTGAATAAACTCCTGCTCTTTCTGCGTCCTTACACTCCGAGGAAAATACTTATCATAAAATGCTCCTCGAAATCTTTCCCAAGTGAGTGGCTCCCTATCCTGCTCATATTTATGTTCCAACATCCGCCACCAGTTGAATGCCTCACCTTGCATCATGTATGATGCAAACAAAATCTTTTCATCATCCTGGCATCTCAAGACAGCAAATGGTTTTTCCATCTCTATAAGCCAATTATCTGCTTCCAACGGTTCTGTAGTCCCCTTGAAAGCTGGAGGAGCCAGCCTCTTAAATTCAGCTATACTGCTACGCTGTTCACACTGTTCTCCTCGTCCTTGCTGTGGTTGTGTCTGGGGCAACTGCGCTCGTTGTTGGAGCAACTGCTGTTGCACCTGCTGTTGCATCTGCATAAGGCCCACTATGGTCTGCATAACCTGGCCTAGGCCCGGCTCTTGTTGTCCTGTCTGAGTATCACTAGCAGGATTGACGACTCTCTCCTGCTGAGGGGTGTTACCAACTTGTTGGGGTGTGCTGTCATTTTGCGGGTTGGGTGCCTTATTAGTAGCTCTGCGAGTAGTCTTTCTCGTCCGACGTGGAGGCATCCTGATCTATGTCTATCAGATAGCAGCATACCAATAATAAGCTTACCAGTTCATTACAAGTACATAGAATGGTTGTTACAATAATCATAAACTAACGTCCCAATGTCCCTAGTGTCTACCCATCTACACTCATGTCATGTCAGATTTTCTTATCTTAGAATTTATCCAACCTGGCTCTGATACCATAAAAGTTGTCACGCCCCCGGCCCGAGATCGCGAGCCAGGGGTCGCGCCAACCGCCGCACACCCGTAGGAAACTCTCCCCACGAGCATGCAAGGCATCTAAACCAAAACACCTCAATTATGTAATTCTAAATTAATTCAACTGAAATAAATGCAATCTTATTCCATTGACTAACTCAAGTCATAAGGTCTCACAGGTCTAAATACGCAGCGGAACAATAAAGATAAAACATCAATTTAAACAAAGCCTAATCTAGGATAACTTGTGCTTCAGTTCTTCTAGTCGCTCTCCCATTTTAAATCCCCGATAGGTTAGTTCTCAAAATCTGTAAAACAACAAGAAATTGTATAATGAGCTAGACAGCCCAGTAAGTAATAAACACCTTAACTAATCAATTCATATAATAACATAAAATATAAATACAAATTACGATGAATCAACATAATAACATAATCAATTTTTTTTCAAGCACAAATTCATTAAAATTCATATTTTTCAAATATCCATATACATAATCATAAATCTGATTCGAAACAAATCACATTCATCTCATCAGCCTTTAGCTACGACCACACTTATACCCTGTGGCTAGGCCAGAAACAGAACCGCACTTATACCCTGCGGAGTGGGCCAGAATACCGCACTTATACCCTGCGGAGTGGGCCAGAATACCACACTTATACCCTGTGGTGGGGCCAGAATTGCCAATGCATAACCCCCTATTGGCAGGGTCCAGAACATAGCCAGACTGAGAGTTCTAAATCTGATGCACATCAAAATTCTTTTGGTAACATAATACATGTATCATAATCCGATCTAAATATGCATATACGATGCAAGAACAGTAATATAACAATAGTCCGAAAAATATTATTCCAGTTCACATATCCATTTTTCATTCAAATCATCATCTCGTAAAATTCATAAACCAAATATAAATTCATTAACAATTTATTCGATGCAAAAATAATATTATATAAATGAAGAGTCTAGAAAAGGCAGTTCGTTACTTACATTGAATGCGATCCACAGTAAGTCCAATTAATCTCACAAATTTCTCGCAGAACCTAATATCCAAAAATCATATTTTTCTTTTAAAATTCATCACAATATATATTTATAAAACTTAAATTTTAACATTCTCCCAGGGCCGACCCTGCAGAAGTGTCTAGCCCCCCCGGGTTCTGGTTCGGATTCGGGTTCATACCCGTAAACCATCCTCTCCCTTTATTTATTTATTTATTTATTTCTTTTCTTTTCTTTTCTTTTCTTTTCTTTTCTTTTCTTTTTCTTTTCTTTTTCTTTTCTTTTCTTTCCTTCCCTTCCCTTTTTTTTTTCTTTTCTTCTCTTCTCCAGAACCTTCTTCCGACTTCTTTCTTCCTTCCCCTCTTTCTTTCTTCTTCTTTTTTTTTTTTTCTTCCTCCTCCTCCTCCTCCTCTTCTCCCGACTTCTTCTCCTCCCCCCTTTCTTTCTTCTTCTTTCTTCTCCCGCAAAGGGAGGTCGGCGAGCTCGAGAGACGTCAAGACGAGGCCGGCAGCTCTCTCCTTCTTCCCACGGAGGAGGTATGCGCACGGGAGAAGAAGAAGAGCCCGCGACGGTCGGCCTTCTCCTTCTTCCCTCTCTTCTGTCTTTCTTTCTTTCTTTCTTTCTTTCTTGTTTTCAATTGGTATACAAAGAAATGAAGGGTAGAAACCCTTACCTCAGCCCCGGCGAAGATCCGGCGGCTCCTTTCCGGCGGCAACGGAGAAAGAGGAAGACCGGTGCCGTGGCTTCTCGGCTCTCTCTCTCTCTGTGTGTCTCTCTCTCTCTTGGGCAACACGAAGAAGAATCCCCCCTTCTCCCTCTTCTTGGTGTGGCGGCTCTCCTCGGTGGCCTCAATGAGAAGGAGAGGAAGCCCTAAAACAGGGCTTCCTTCTTCTTCGGGATGGAAGGAATTCCATCCCGTTACCTCGCGTGCGTTGCACGTGAGTCCAAGCTTTGGGACTGGGCCGGTCAAATGGACCGGGCCCAGTTCCAGGGTCTCACTGTTATGATACAAGAATTAGCAGGAATAAGCATATTTGGGGCATACTAGCAGAAGGACCATTGGTTCACATTCAACTATAACCGTCATGAGTTATCTTATGTTCCTGCAGATTGTAGTCGTATATAGAAGACTAGATATGTGATGTAGCAAACCCGCCATTTTCCTCTTGAGCAAAAGCTAAATAATAAAAGAGGCAAGGATAATAAGCTTCCAAAGATTTTACAACCTAATAGGGCTTTGCTAGTTAAGGATGAAATAGACTAACTTGCAAGCTTGACTTTTTAAATTATTTGTGCCGGATCTTTGGGATTGCCTACTAATAATTCTATGTCTATTAGGGCAAGCCAAACCCATTCTTGTTCTTATCTCCTTCCCTTTGATATCCTTTGGTTGATGCAAAACTAATTTTATACGAGAGAAATTATAATTATGTAGTATCAACAAACTCAATGAAAAAGGCAAGAGTATTTTTCTAAATTTAGTTTCAATACTTGAAATAGCTTAATAGAAGAATTGAAGGCACAAGTAGAGAAAAAAGCAGAATTAGAAGACTCTCATGGTGGCTAAAAGCCCATACCCATTTTCCCCTTGCCCAATGAAGCTAGTAACAGTGTCCAAGCCTTGCTTGCTTCATAATGTTGTTCCAACAAATCTTTTATCTATTATGTTTTATTGATTCTATAATAAACTAGACTCCAAGAGTAAATCCCCATGTAATTCACATATCGAATATGCATTGTCCCATGAGAATTTGTTTCTTTTGAAAATTCATCAAATTGTATCTCTCTCTTCAATACAAAACTCTTCTTTCTATCAAAAACTTCCAGTGAACCCATCTCGCTCTCACAAATATGCTCTATCCCTTGCTCCCTCTCCCCCTATCTTTTTTTTTTTGATACATGTGCATACAATGGGTTGTATAAACAAAAGGAACACGTCATATTGCCGTCGTCTTTATTGTCCCTTTGTCCCTATCAATTTTCTTCTCCATATTCAAGATATTTTTGAAATATTTCTTGCAGTAAGGAATTGGAAGAGAGTTTTGTCTATAGCTTAATATATTGGGTTTAGGGAAGAATTGTTCCATATTTTACCTTTTCTTGATGGAGCAAACTTGGTGAAAATGATGGAATAATCTGAAGCAGTTGTACATTATTATGACAATGCAAGTACTTGCAGTCAGACCACCTCAGCCTGGATCCAAATCCAGAATCTACCATCTTTTTTCTTGCTTTTGTGATCTATCTTAAAGAAATTTTGCCAATCGGAGATTAACCAAGATATTGGGCGGCTATTTGTAGCAGCCATAGGTTTGTGGGTTGGCCCAAATGGGCCAGGCCCAACACCTCACGTGTTCCGCACGTGAGGGAAGCAGGGAGGAAGACTCTGGCTGGGAGTCTTCTCCGAAGTCTTTCTCCTCCTTGATCATGAACACGTCAAAAAATCTGAAGTTTCAAAGCAATCCAAAGACCGGATCTCGCCTATGTAAGACCACTCATCTTTCTTTGAGATTTCAAGTTCTTCTTTCCAAGTTCTTCCTCCCATTTCTGCCGAGAAGAGTCATCGGAATGCCTCGCCAGGCCGAGGTAAGATTCCTTTATCTTCTTCCCTTTCTTCTTTGGTGTTTTGGCTTTCGTTCACTTTGATTTAAGCCGACAATTGTCGGAATTTCATCCGAAATAGGGCATCCTTGTTTCGGTCTTCTTCCATCGAGCTTTACCGCTGGCAGTTGCAGATTTTGGTTGGGGAGCTGGGCCACCGTGGCTGCCACCTACTATTGGTAAGGGGGAAGGAAAAAAAGAGATGGGGAAGATGGACTTCCCCATTCATGAAGAGAGAAGAGAGAGTTTCTCTCTCTTCTTCCCTCTTCTCTTTTCTCTCTCCTCTTTATTTCTCTCTCTTCTTTCTTCCACTTTTTTTTCCTTATGATCTCTCTCTCTAGTTGACCCAAGTAAGTGGTAGAAGGGACTCGGGGGACCTAGTAATGGATCCTTGGTGGAAGTCGGTAGGCGATCTAGGTTACTAGTTCACTGTTTGATTTTCTTTTGATAATTGAGTTTGATTTTATAGAGGAAGAGTCATCTGTGTAAGAAAATTCTAATCGGGGTACTCTGCACCCAACTTGTAGACCATGAAGTGGGTCAGTGATTGTTGTGTTTAATCAGTCTTCGATAGAGATAAGAATCTTTATACTTGGTCACTAGTGTTATATATATATATATATTTATTGGTTTGTACCGTTGGACTTGTATCGTGAGATTTACATCGATAAATTTGGTTTGGCATGTGATGTCATATTTTATATAATTTTTAATACAAAGATATTTATATGGTTATTATATGCATTAGATATTGAAAATATGAATAGGTGAACAAAGTTGAATTTGAGAAAAATTCATTGTATAAGTGGAAATTGATTTGACAGGAGTAACATGTAAATTAGATAGACAAGATATGGTTTGGACTAACCGTATCATAGGATAGCCTCTACGAGCTTATGCATAGGATAGTCTCCACGGGCTTATGCGTGAGATAACTTCCACAAGCTTATGTGTGAGATAGCCTCCACAAGCTTATATGTGAGATAGCCTCCATGGGCTTACATGTGGGATAGCTTCTACAAGCTAATGCATAGGATAGCCTCTACCGGCTTACATGTAGAATAGCCTCCATAGGCTTACGTGTGGGATAGCTTCTACGAGCTAATACATAGGATAGCCTCTACCAGCTTACACATAGAATAGCCTCTACGGGCTTACGCGTAGGATTTTGGTCTTGGACTGGATCATGATCTTGGTTAGTCCAAAGTCGAAAGATAATTGATAAAAAAATAAAAATTAAGTTAATGAGAAACGGATGACACGACATAAGAAATTATTATATTACATTTGATATATGTGTGTGTGTGTATTTGTATATATATGTATGTATATATATGTATATATATGTATGTATATGTATGTATATGTATGTATATGTATGTATCTATATGTATATGTATGTATATGTATGTATATGTATGTATATGTATGTATGTATCTGTATGTATGTATGTGGAGTGATTGGTTATACCCCTATTTGATTTTGATGAGCTCAAAGCATTTGAGTATATTTCATGTTGTACTAATGAATTCAATCTAGTGTTTCAGACAAATATATATGAATTTATCTTTAAAAGCATCGAGATTTTGTTCCAAGTCATTTGGCTAAGTGTTGAACTAAATTAAGCCAAAGTCTGAAGCTCGAGTCGACTCCGGAAGAGTGCGAGTCGAATCTAAGTGTTTCAGAGGTTCTGGCACAAGCTCGAGTCGACTCCGGTACACTACGAGTCGACTCCGACTGAGAACAGACAGAAGGACAGAAAGATGAATTTCAGACCCTGTAACCGAGTCGACTCCAGAAGGATTTGAGTCGACTCCGATGCTTGCCGAGTCGACTTCCGACAGTTTCGAGTCAACTCCAAGGAGTAACAGACAGAAAGACAGAGAAGTGTTTTCTGGACCCCTTTACCGAGTCGACTCCAATGTTTGGCGAGTCGACTCCTAAACAAGCAAGAGTCGACTCTCAGAGGAAAGCAGACTGAAAGGCAGAAAACCAAACAAAGTGACTCTGTGAATGAGTCGACTTCGAGAATACGAGAGTCGACCCCAAGTCAGCCGAGTCGACTCCAAGATAATCCGAGTCGACTCCGAGGCAGATCAACTCAAAAAATAGAGGATCAGTTTTCGAGCCCTGAGAGTCGAGTCGACTCCAAGATGATCCGAGTCGACTTGAGAAAGAAATGCAGAAAAATAGATCTCTGAAATCCTGAGAACGAGTCATCTCCAACATGCCAAGTCATCTCTAGATCTTGGCGAGTCGACTCCAAGTTTGGCCCGAGTCGACTCCAAGACGGGACAACACTTTAATTCAAATTCTGAACAGTGGGCGAGTCGTCTCCAGTAAAGCATGAGTCGACTCCAGCAACAGCCGAGTCGACTTCAGATTGAGCGAGTCGACTCCGACCACAACGGATACATTGTCAGGAGGTGCAGACTGTGCAGAACGGCCACAAATCAGTGTCTAACAGCTATTTTTTAAGTGGGACTGTTTAAATAGCCAGATTGAACAGTAGTAGACATCAAGAGAGTTACTCCATTTGTGCATTAAGTGTTTTCCATCTACCAAGAGTCTATTGAGACAAAAGACAAGCAAAAGAAGGAAGAAACACATTCAATACATTCCTAGAAGTCTTCCCTTCGCATTCAAGGCTCTTCCTCTGACATCAGATCTCAAGTGCACTTAAAGAGAAGACTCAGAGTTCGAGAAGCCCCTTCATCCTCTTCCAAAAGCTGTTTGAGGGCTTCTAACTCTACTCTATTCATATTGATTAATATTTACTTATAAAAAAGCTTTCCTTGTAACTTTTTCCAAACTGTTTTCTTACTTGATTCAATCAGGGGATTGAATCAAGGGTTGTAAGGTTTGTTGGTGAGCCGAAGTTAAAACCAACGGTGTAAGGGTTCGATTGTGATCCCGGAAAAACAATCGGGTGGTTCTAGTCGGTGAGCCTGTGAAAACCGACCATGTTCGTTGTGATCTCGCGAAAACAACAAGTTGGGTTGTGATCTTGTAAAACAACCAGCTGTAATCCAAGGGATTATAGTGAACTCCCAAGTGAAGCTTGGGTAGTGGACGTAGGAGCAAGGGTTAGCTCCGAACCACTATGTTGACCCCCTAATGGATTTTGATGAATACAAAACACTAGAGTAAAATTCCATTATATCTTAACTATTTAATTGAGGAATTCATGTGTTTTATTAAGAATATTGTTAAGAAATGTCTAGGCAAGTTTCTATAATTTTTATGAATTTATTGAAGAATATTTTGAGCTAAAGAAAAAGTTCAGGGACAGCCGAGACGTCTCCTGATAGTTTCAGAGACGTCTCTGGCACAAACAGGAAGAACTGGCACACTTGGAGACGTCCCCGGCACCTGCCGAGTCGTCCCCGTGTTAGCGGAGTCGACTCTCTCAGTAGCGGAGTCGACTCTCTCAGTGGCGGCAGAAAGGCAGTTTTCAAGTGATATGCGCGAGACGTCCCCACTGTACGCCGAGTCGTCCCCACAGGTAAAAAGGAGACTTTCCGAGTCGTCCCCAAGACAGCCGAGACGGCTCTCTCAGGGTTTTCCAGAGAATGATTTTTTCGGTGATAAGGAAGCGGAGTCGACCCCAAGACAGCGGAGTCGTCCCCACGCATAAAGTGCAGACAAGCCGAGACGTCCCCTGAAAGAGCGGAGTCGACTCTCTCAGGAAATTCCAGAGAACATGATTTTCGAAGATAAAGAAGCGGAGTCGTCCCCAAAGCAGCGGAGTCGTCCCCACTCAAAAAGTACTAACACGCCGAGACGACCCCTTAAAGTGCCGAGTCGACCCCAGACAACGGAAAAAGTAAAGTCCTGTAGCCGAGACGTCTCCCGTTGAAGCGGAGACGTCCCCGGAGCGCCTGGGACGCGACTGACAGCTTTTCAGGTTTGGTTTGAATTTCAAATCCTTCTCTTTTTGTTTCTAA
Source organism: Phoenix dactylifera (assembly GCF_009389715.1). Taxonomy (NCBI): domain Eukaryota; kingdom Viridiplantae; phylum Streptophyta; class Magnoliopsida; order Arecales; family Arecaceae; genus Phoenix; species Phoenix dactylifera. The sequence goes on from NW_024069390.1 coordinate 20,060, forward strand.
CGGCTATATTTGCTTTTTGGGCTATAAAAGGGACCTCTTAAGTGGTTCTCAACAACCCTTTACCAACCAAAAAGCTAGATCATTCAAGAGAGAAGTTAGAAAGAAAAACTCAAGGGAGTGAGTGCATTCAAGGAAGGAAATCAAGTATTTTCAAGTCTCCCAAGTGATTTCAAGCTCAACCACTCTCGTGCGCTCGGGATTCGAAGCTCACACTCAACCCTACGCGCTCCACCTCGGAAGAATCAACATCTCCCACGCTTCCAACGGCAAAAGGATTCTTCCGGGTTACATTATTCATAATTGTTATATTTGCTTCTTAGAGCTTTTATTTCCTTTTGTAAACTCTTTTATTGTGGTGCTTGTTCCAGTCAAGGGACTTGGAACAAGGGAAAGGCGTCCCAAGCCTAAGAGAAATTGGGGGTTTTAGGGTTTGTTGTGAGCCCGGTGTAAAACAACGAGTTGGGTAGTGAACTCGCAAAACTACCGTACTGTAATCTTGGATTATAGTGGAAATTCCCAAAGGCGCTTTGGGGAGTGGATGTAGGAGCGGTGAAGGCTCCGAACCACTATAAAACCGTGTGTTTGTGGTTGTCTCTTCTTATCTCTTTATCTTTATTTTAGTTCATATATTTGTGTGTTTTATTTTTAATTAGGCAAAAAGTTTTTAAAACACCCAATTCACCCCCCTCTTGGGTGACCATCTCTGGGCAACAAGTGGTATCAGAGCGGGTGCTCTGTATATTTCTTGAAAGACCTAACCGTCTTAGCCAAAGATCTAGATGGCAACACCCTTTAACAATGTTCCTGCCGAGGGGCAAGCAACCAATAGACCTCCACTCTTCAATGGGACAAATTATACCTATTGGAAGACAAGAATGAGAATTTTCATTCAAGCACAAGACTATGCCTTGTGGAGGGTTATAGTCAAGGGACCACAAGAACCATCACACGTGGTGAATGGCATTCGAGTTCCCAAACCTGAGGAGGATTGGGATGAGAATGATGATAGGATGGCTCAACTCAATTCTAGAGCCATGAACTCATTATTTTGTTCTCTAGATGTAAATGAGTTCAATAGAGTCTCTACATGCAGTTCCGCTAAGGAAATATGGGATAGGCTTGAAGTTACCCACGAGGGTACAAATCAAGTCAAAGAGTCCAAAGTGAACATTCTAGTTCACAAGTATGAATTGTTTAAGATGGAACCTAATGAAACCATCACATGCATGTTTACACGTTTTACCGAAATTATTAATGGCCTAAAAAGCTTGGGCAAATCTTACACTAACCCCGAACTTGTGAGTAAAATTCTCAGGTCACTGCCAAAAGCATGGGAAGCAAAGGTCACGACGATTGTAGAAGCCAAAGACCTCAACACCTTGGGGCTAGAACAACTCTTGGGCTCATTGATGACGCATGAGCTCACGATGAAGCAGTATGAAGAAGAGCTGCCAAAGAAAAAGACAATCGCACTCAAGGCTACCTCAAGTGTATGTGAAGAAGAGAGCAGTGAGAGTGAAGAAGAAAGTCAAGATGAGGACTTGGGTTTGATAGTAAGGAAATTTAAAAAATTCATGAGAAGAAAGAAACCATTCCCAAGAAAGAAATTTGGAGGGAGAAATGATTGGGAAAAAGAAAAGGAAAAAGAAAGAGACCCAATCGTATGCTATGATTGCAAGAGACCGGGACATATTCGTTCCGAATGCCCACAATAAAAGAAGCATTTTGGAAAGAAGAAGAAAAAGGCATTGAAGGCAACATGGGATGATAGTGACACATCATCCTCCGAGGAAGAGAAGGAAGAGACCGCCAATCTATGCTTCATGGCGTTCGAAGATGACGAGGTATGTCAAAACCCAACTATAAATTTTACTTTAGAAGAATTATATGATGCTTTTCAAGAACTTATGGGTGATTGTAGTATGTTAGGAGCAAAGAATAAAGAATTAAAAGCCTCAAATCAAAAACTAAAGGAAAATATTGAAAACCTATTAATTGAAAAGGAGAGCGTTAAAAATATGAACACTACTAACCTAAAAATCGAAAATTCAAGACTTAGCACTGAAAATGAAAAGGCAAAAACACTAATCAAGGAATTAAATCTAAAAGTAAATTCCCTACTCAATAATAATACCTCACTTGCGCAAACTGTTGAATCTCTTAAAAAGGATATGGAAGAACTAGTTAAAGAAAATTTGAATCTTAAGAATGAGGTACATAAGTACAAGCCAATTGTTGAAAAATTCACACAAAGCTCTGAAAAATTAAATCTTATTCTTTCAAATCAAAGAGCTGTTTTCAATAAAGCCGGATTAGGATATAAAACTAATAAGCAACAAAAGTATCTAAAGAATTTCTTTGTAAAAGCAAAAGACGTAAAAACTGAAAAACCAACATGCTTTCTTTGTGGAAAGAACGGACATAAAGCCTACTCTTGTATTCAAAGAAAAATCCAAACTAACAAGAGTACATTTGTAAAAGCTAAAAACATAACTAAAGTATGGGTGCCTAAGGAAATCAACTACACTAACCACGAAGGACCCAAGAAAACTTGGGTACCTAAGAGCTTCACATGATCATTTTGCAGGTATGCCTTGCAGCCGGAAATAAAAAGAGAATGTGGTATCTTGATAGTGGTTGCTCAAGGCATATGACCGGTGACAAGAGTCTCTTCGTCACCTTGGAATCAAAAGAAGGAGGAGTAGTCACATTTGGAGACAATGCTAAAGGTCGAATTATTGGTGTTGGTAAAATCTCCATATCACCCTCCTCATTTATTGATAATGTACTGTTAGTTAATGGACTAAAACATAATTTATTAAGTATAAGTCAATTTTGTGACAAGGGCTTTAAAGTGTCATTTGAATCATCACTATGCATAATTAATAGTCCAATTGATAATGAGATCATACTCACAAGACATAGGCATGGAAACGTTTACATGGTAGATCTTGATGATCTCACCATAAGGGATGGCCAATGTCTTGTAGCCATGAATCCCAAAGTCAATGAGACTAGTTGGTTATGGCATCGTAGGTTAGGGCATGCTAGCATGGATTTAATCTCTAAATTGATTACAAAGGATCTAGTCAAAGGACTACCGAAAATAGACTTTGAAAAGAATAAAATTTGTGCGGCATGTCAATTAGGGAAACAAACAAGAAGTTCTTTCAAGTCTAAGAACATAGTCTCAACATCAAAACCCTTAGAACTAATTCACATGGATTTGTTTGGACCCACTAGAACTGCTAGTCTAGGGGGTAAGAAATTTGGTCTTGTCATTGTTGATGATTTTTCACGTTTTACATGGGTTTCATTTCTTGCACACAAAGATGAGTCCTTTTCCGCTTTTATCAAGTTTCATAATAGGGTTTCGAATGAACTCAATCTTAAACTAAAAGCAATTAGGAGTGATCATGGTACCGAGTTTGAAAATCAACACTTTGAAAAGTTTTGTGACGAAAATGGTATCAATCACAATTTCTCGGCACCTAGGACACCCCAACAAAATGGGGTGGTAGAAAGGAAGAATCGCACACTAGCAGATATGGCTCGTACCATGTTGTGCGAATCGGATCTACCAAAGTATTTTTGGGCTGAAGCAATAAATACCTTGTTGCCCAAGGTGACAAGCCAAGAGGGGGGGGTGAATTGGTTTCTTCTAAATTTTGGTGCTTTAAACGTTTTCTTAATTAAGTGCGGTGGATGCTTCCTTAAACTATTTGAATGATTTAAACTAGTGCAAAGATAGAAGATGATGCAAAAATAAACGTAAGCACAAGCACAACACAAACACAACAATATATAGTGGTTCGGTGCTCTCCTTAGCACCTACGTCCACTCCCCAAGCGTCTCCTTGGGAATTCACTATAATCCTGCGGATTACAGTTGGATTGTTTTCCGGGCTCACAATCCAAAAACCTTTGTTGGTTTTACGGGCTCACCAACGAACCTTTACACTTTGGTTTTCCGGGTTCACCAAAAACCTTTGTTGGTTTTGCGGGCTCACCAACGAACCTATACACTTTGGTTTTCCGGGTTCACCAAAAACCTTTGTTGGTTTTGCGGGCTCACCAACGAACCTATACACTTTGGTTTTCCGGGTTCACCAAAAACCTATGTTGGTTTTACGGGCTCACCAACGAACCTATGTTGGTTTTACGGGTTCACCAACAACCTATTACAAGTAGTTTGATAAACAAGAAGAAAGATTCAAACTCCTAAATGAGCAAATGAAACAATATGAACTACAAAGAAGAATTAGAAAATATTTATCGCTTTGAAGTAGCTTCTCTCTTCTTTGTCAAGGATGCTTCACTCTTCAAGGGAGGATGGAGCTCTTGATGCCTCTTTGAATCTGCTCAACCCCTTTCTTTGATTCTTGAATGAAGCCCTTGGATGAAGCTTGCCTTGCTAGGGTTCTCTCTTGAATGCACTTGATGTATTTTCCCCAAAGCTTGCTTCCTCTGATGAATACTCCCTCTTAAATACTTCTCCAACCTCCAAATAGTCCTTTCTGACCGTTGGATTGAAGAAACTAGCCGTTTATAGCCGTTGGGAGTCCAAAAAGCATTTCTGCACAACTAGCCGTTATGTTCAGCCCGTGTTTGGGTCGGCTCAACCTGTCCTTGGGTCGACCCAACCTTCACTTGGGTCGACTCAAACATTCCTTGGGTCGACCCTCTCAGAAAACACAGAAACTTGAAATTCAGCCTTCTGTTGCCTTGGGTCGACCCAACCTTTCTTTGGGTCGACTCAAACCTTGGGTCAGCTCAACATTTTTCTTGGGTCGACCCAAGGTCAGCTTCAGAAAATTCAGAGCCTTGAATTTCAGCCTTTCTTCACTTGGGTCGACTCAACCTTTCTTTGGGTCGACTCAAGCTTGGGTCGACTCAACTTCATCTTGGGTCGACCCTCTCAGTAAATCCAGAGAACCATTTTTCCTTCATGTTTTGAGGTTCTTGAAGTTTGGGTCGACTCATGCTTACCTTGGGTCGACCCAACCAACTGTTCATCTGTGCCATTTTTGCAGGAGTGTGCCAAATGATTTCTTGATGTGCCGGGGTCGACTCAAACAATCTTTGGGTCGACTCAATCCACACTTTGCTGCATTCTCAAGGTTAGATCCATTCAAATGAACAAGAACATATATATATTTTCAATTTAAACAAATATACTGAGAGTAATGAACTTATAAATGAAGTATCAATTTAACTTATAGCATGCTCTAGATAATTGCTTGTTAATCATCAAAATAACACTATCATCCTCAATCTCCCCCTTTTTGATGATTACAAAATAAAGAGTATAAGCCTATTGATACTTGTCTTTAAAATTAGTTTATAAAAGGGATTAAGTTGCTGAATTTCAGCTTTTCATATATCCTTGTGAAATCTCCCCCTATATCATTCAAATGTTGCCAATTTGACTTTTTGAATTGCTCCCCCTTTCATTTATAATTCATTAGCAATGAAACTTCAAAAATTTGAGATAAAATATGAGTTTCAGCTTATGTATCGGGGTGCTAGAGGTGCGTGCCAAATTCTGAATTTTTATTTGCCAAATTCTGAATTGTGATAGAAATTTTTGATTTGATGATTTTCATTGTTACAAATTGCTCCCCCTTAAATGTATAAGCTTTCTTATATGATTTCCAATTTGTTTGCCCATTTATTCCTCTTTTCTTAACATACTCTAAACACTATTTTTACTTCTCCCATTTTTGTTATACATATCTTTACTTCTCCCAAAATTAATACTCTTTCTTTACTTCTCAAATGAAGTGCTCTTTCTTTTCTTAAATTGAATACTCTATCTTTTCTTCTCCCCCTTTATATACTCTTTTCTTCTCTTCTCCCCCTTTTTGTTATCATCAAAAACATATATATGGGAAAGGATGCAATAAGGAACAAACTTCAGACTTCATTGATCAAAATAGGAACATTTTCATACATTAATGCCCAAAATAAAGATAAGTACAATGTTCCTCAATCAAGATTTAAAGATATAAGGAAAAAAACAAGATACATATGGGAAAAAGCAAGATACATATGAGAACTAGATATCTAGCCTAGGCTCTAAACATAGATCGTGAGACTCTCTCGGATTGCTTGGCTACGGCTCTCTCGGGTCCCATTTCTCCAAGATATTGAAATAATCTACTGTTTGGAGATGATTGGAGAAGATTTGAGAGTGGAAAATAGGGTTTTCGGAAGAAGACAAAGGGTAAACAGTGCCCTAGATAGCTCACGGGTCCCCCTTTTAACAGTGGGGTCCCGACGTTGGGTCGACTCAAGAAACTTCTTGGGTCGACTCAACGTTGGGTCGACCCTATTCTGGGTTGGGTTGACCCAAGTGCAGAATTTTTCTTTTCTCTTCCTTTTTGCTTCTAAAAATTTTCCTTGCTTCCAATCCTTATAAATTCTTTCTGGAACAATTATACATGAGTAAGGAATCTATAGATAACAAGTTTGACTCATGTTTCATGGGTTTTTAGAAATGGGAGGAATGTATCATGAGATTGCTTGCTCCCTTTTATATCTCTTCAATAAAAAGGATCACATATGCCTAATTTCCTCCTTAGCGTGCAGACTCTATCTTCACTCAAGGGTTTTGTGAATATGTGAGCTAATTGTTTTTCAGTACATATATGCTCAATACATATGTTTCCATTTTGCACATGATCCCTAATAAAATCATATCTTATTTCTATGTGTTTGGCTTTAGGAATGAGATATTTAGGATATAAGCCAGAAGTGATCTCTAAATGTAGATTCCAAAGATAGTTTTGAAATCAAGTGTAGATGGAATCTTTTTCAAGTTATTTCAAGGAGTACCATGAATGATATTCAAGGAAGGACATGAGTGGAAATCTACTCTCTCTTCACTAAGTATGAAAGCTTGTTCGTTTAAGACCTTTTGCCCAATTTATTAAGTATTTTATCAACAGGAGAGTAATTTTAATTAATTTTCAGAGTGAAAGATCAAAACTTATATACTTGAAAGTCATATCATCATGTTGGATCATTAACTTTTAATGACTTCAAGGTTCTTTTATGATAAAAAGAGCATTGGGGCACAAGTACCAAAATGTGAATTCATGTAGTTTTTGATACATCTTAGAGTTCTTTTACAAACTTTCTTTTATCCCTTTAGAAAATAAGCACAATTTGATACATAAAAATATGAATTGGCACACAATTTAAGTTCTAAAGATCAAGTCAATTAGGATTCATTAGTGAATATCAAAAGAGATTTTCTAAATCACAGTTTTTATAGATGATCATTGAGGTACGTGTATTTATAGAATTCAATTTCTTAATCACAGTTTTTCAGCAATGTATACATGAAGCTCAATGAATTTTTAAATATCAAAACATAATCATATATTTAAAAATGTTTGCTTGTAATCAAGATCATTGAAAGACACATCATTTAGACCAATATTAGTACATTTTAATGATAAGAAAAGATATGTTTCGGATGCGTATCAGAGCAATCAACCAAGGCATCAAAATTAATTCTGTTTTTCTTACATTAACATTTTATTTAGTAAAATATATCATGTGTTAAGTCATGCATTAAAATACTAATAACAAGAATGTCAAGGATCAAAATCAGTTCTTTTCAAATAAACTCCCCCTATTTAAATATAATTTCGCACTGATATATTCCTTAAAGTATGTTTTCAAGTGATTAACCATTTTGACTTGATTCTTCTTATATACTTTCATTTACTTTGTCTTTCATTTTTACTTTCTTATGCTCTATACTCTATTTGCTCCCTATCCGGTGGAGTTGGGAAGGGGCACGAGGTACTACCACTAGCCTCCCTCTTATGCCGTCCCTAATATGCCCTACACCGAATAGTTGGGTCAAATAGTGCCGGGTACTACCACTAGCCTCCCCATTGGCACCATCCCTATGATGAGCAATATAGAAGGGTTAAAATGTTTACTTCGAATTCTTCCTGTTTTAGTGTAATTAATTATGGATTTTATCCCTTCCAAATGTCCCGAATATATTATGCTTGTTTTACTTTTCCTTAAGATTGGAGTATTTGCCTTTGCTTAGATTCTACACCTCTTGAATAATATTCCTTTTCTTTTCTTTATCTCTCTCTCTTTTTGTTATTCTCAAGTAATTTACATGAAAGAGCAGAATGAGGAATTAATCTTGTGTATCATACAAACAACATTTTCATTATGTTCATGGATTCATAATTTCACACAAGTTATTTTAGATCAAAATTTTAAGCATAAACTTGTGTATTTCATGGTTATGACATATGCAAAGATATATTCTAGTTTGGGCAAACCATGAAACAATCTCTAAAAGTATAAGTCAATCAATTATAGACATGATATCAAAAATTAATAATTAAAGGCCTCAATCATGCCATAATAAGATTTAAGTTATTGACTTTGCTCAATTAATTTATGAGAGAAGTATCTAGAATTACCATTTCATTCTGCATTCTTCAGTCAAATACCTACTAGATTTCTTATGTATGAACTTTTGGCTGAGGAAGGTCCTCTCTCTTGTTTGCATGTGAATGTTTATTGTACCTTATATGGAGATATCCTTTAAGTTGAGATCTCTCATTTTTCTTGCTCAAGGATCCTGCATTATTAACAAACTCCTTTTCTTTCTTGAAGGAGAGTCATTAGTTTCTTCAAGATACAAAACATTCATCCAACATATTCTTTGTTTTAAACTAGATGACTCAATATAAGATATGACAATAGTTGCTTGTTGAGTCACTTTACTCAAGAAATTGCCTAAATATAAGCAAGCACATATCACTTGAACTAAAGAGATAGTTTCATTAACCAAGATAGTTCAATGACAAGCATGTGAGCAATGGAAAGATTTATCAAGGTCAAGTCAATTTTTATTTTCAGAATCAATATAGCTTAGATTCTATTTCCTTAAGATAATTATCAATAAGACATATTAGCTAAGTTTTAATCAATTTTATCTTAATCAGTTGTTTCTATCAAAAATTCAGATTATGATTTATTTGTTATCAATAAAATAAGATTCATTAAAGTTAGATTGAAGTCTTGCCCAAGTGCACATAATGAGCATACATTCTGGTCTATTAGCTGTAAGATGAAATAATTATTCTATCAAGCTTCAATACAGCTTTAAACAATAGATCTACTTTGCTCATCCTTTTCAAATTCTACAAGATGGGGTCATAGATGTACCTTCTTCATGCCAATCTTCTATAAGAATTTTCTTGTGGACTACCGTTGGTCAATGAAGATCCCCTTTCTTGTTTGTCTTAATTTGGAGATTGAGAGAAGATGTTAATTCATTCATCACACATATTTCAAACTCACCTTACATGAGCTAAGTAAAATCTTCATTATAATTCTTCATTAGTAGAACCCAAAAATGATGTCATCAATGCATACTTTGAGCAAATAAGATATTACAAATTCTTCTTTTTGATGCATAGATTTATCACTATTACTTTCTATCAAAAAGGTTACTTAAGCTTTTATATATCATGCTTTTGATGCTTGTACCAAATCACATATTGCTTTATCATATATATAATGTGTATTTTTAAGTATGGTGGTTATTTTACATAGATCTCCTTTTTAATGAAATAACCACATAGGGGTGAGTTCTACACATTCATTTGATAGCATATAAAGCTCATAAAGCAAGCAAATGATAATGGTGATCTTTACTTCTAATCATACAAGAATCTCATCAAGATCTATTTTATCTTTTCTTGATTTAGTCTTTTAGTAGTCATCAATTTTTCTTCATTAAGTGCATTTCTGAAAAACTCAATTTGGTTCTAATTATTAACATGTTTTCAGATTGTTATATGTAAAAGATTAACCATATATATATATATAATTTGTTTTTAGTATTTTGATAATAAATCATTAGTCTCATAAAGAATAAAGTGAATTGATACTTCTACAACTAGAAGTTTTCATGAATGTTCTATATGCATTGCTTGATGAATGATATCCAAGGATAGAAATATCTTTATCAGATTTGGCATTATTTTCATGGGAACATATCAAGCATAACATGTACGACTGAAAAATATGAGAGATATGCAATAGTTCTTTTTCTATTTTTCAGAAGATCAAAAGAAGTTTTCATTAAAAAATAGATTTAAGAGAGATCATATGTATGACACGCAGTGATGATAGTCTTTTAAAAATTATTTAAGTAGATGACTATCATACATAATTATCTTTTGCATTTCTTCAAGAATTCTATTAACTCTATTTTACTTATGGTGTCCTTGGTGCTGAAATCGTTGGATTTAATATTATTTTCTGTATAACCTTTATCAGGATTTTGGTTTTCAACACTGTGCCATGATACTCTTTATCTTCACAGTTTGGAAACCTTTATCATTTGAAACACTTTTACAAGATTTAGTAAATACAGAAAAATACTTCAGTTTTATTTCCCAAGAATAAATCCAACGTAAGCTTTTGAAAACTTAGAGATGGAAACAACATCTTTGGATTTAGAAAAGATTTTTGTTTGTTTCCTTAGTTAGCATGCATAGCAAAACTTTGACCTTTAAGTAGATAATCTAAGTGGGCCTATGGCAAGATCTTTTGGGAGTAAATACATACTAGCATGAGTTGATTCTATGTGCCAAGGATGGTTTCTTTAATCTTGGTATTCATAGTGCATATATTTAAAAGCATACCAAGTATACATTCTCATGTCTATGATCAATAAGATAATACCATTGATAAAAACTCTCAATCAAGCATATAGAGAATTCATAGAGTTATTCTTAATAAATTGATTAATCATTTAGCAACTTATCCAGCAGTAAATAAGGCATACTATAAAATGAAGTGATTTGATTATATTTTTAAAAATATTACCTATATCACAAAATTGATTAATACCTGCAATTCATGTTTTAATTTGATACTAAGGCAAAGAGAATGATGAGATGCAAGGATTACTAATTTCATTATTCTTTTTATTTTAATTACTTTTCTCAAGTATATTTTAAGTTTCATTCTTTAATATATGTCTAGAGCACCCAATGTCTAAATTAACATCTTTCATTGGAATCTTGGGTAGCTAGACACATTTGCTAAAAATGATTATGTTTTCAACTTAGAAACCCAAGCTCTTTTGGGTCCTTGCAGGTTAGCTATAATTGTTCCTTTTGGAACCCATATTCTCTTAATTACCATTTTGTCTATTAGTTTGCAGGTTTTAGGATTGCAAGTAATATACTTCTGCATACTTTTGCTAAATTTAAACAACATAGATTTAGCAAAAACAGATAATGAATTTTCAGTTTTCTGTTTCTGTTTATTAGTTTCACCAGATAAATTAGAATCCGTTTTAGGATAGATAGTGGAGGATTTAACACATATATCATTAAGGGATTTTTGTGTGTACCAAGATTGATATCCTAATCCAGCCTTTTCAAATTCAGCTCTTTGATTATTTATCATTAAGTTCAGTTTTTCAGAGCTGATAGTAGATTTTTCAACTATAGACTTAAATTTGTTAATTTCTTTAGTTAGCCTTTCATTGTCTTCTGAAAGTAATTTATTATTTTTCTGAGTTATATCATAGCTTTCAGCAAGAGATAGATTTTTCTGATTTAGCTTTTTATTCTTTAACCTAAGCTTCTTATATTCAAAGTATAGATCATGAAAAGCATCATAAAGTTCATCAAATGTAAAATCAGATTGAGTTTCAGTATGTACTTGATTTTTGAATGAGAGATCACTTTGTATTCGAGTACACACCTCATCTCCATGTGCCACACAGCAAAGATCTTCATTTTCAGTTTGCTGCTCTTCTTCTTCTGAGATAATTTCAATGTCACTAGAAACATTAGTGCATTCATATTTAGCTTCAAGGATACTCCATATTTCTTTAGCAGTCATGCAAAAAGATATGTCATCAAGTTCACTATCATCCAATGCACAATATAGAATATTCATGGCTTTTGCATTTTGCTGAGCCATTTTCTTATCATGATTATCATTTGTGTGTAGCCCATTGACTATGATACTCCATAGATCGCAGTCATGTGCTTGAATGAAAGTGCGCATGCGTGCTTTCCAATGTGTGTAGTTTATACCATCTAATAGTGGAGGTCTATCTGTGAATTGCCCCTCACTCATTGCACATCCCACTTGGGTTGTCATGATCTTTAACTCTTGATTGTTAGATCAATGAGCACTATTAGAGCACCTTGCTCTGATACCACTTGTTGCCCAAGGTGACAAGCCAAGAGGGGGGGGTGAATTGGTTTCTTCTAAATTTTGGTGCTTTAAACGTTTTCTTAATTAAGTGCGGTGGATGCTTCCTTAAACTATTTGAATGATTTAAACTAGTGCAAAGATAGAAGATGATGCAAAAATAAACGTAAGCACAAGCACAACACAAACACAACAATATATAGTGGTTCGGTGCTCTCCTTAGCACCTACGTCCACTCCCCAAGCGTCCCCTTGGGAATTCACTATAATCCTGCGGATTACAGTTGGATTGTTTTCCGGGCTCACAATCCAAAAACCTTTGTTGGTTTTACGGGCTCACCAACGAACCTTTACACTTTGGTTTTCCGGGTTCACCAAAAACTTTTGTTGGTTTTGCGGGCTCACCAACGAACCTATACACTTTGGTTTTCCGGGTTCACCAAAAACCTTTGTTGGTTTTGCGGGCTCACCAACGAACCTATACACTTTGGTTTTCCGGGTTCACCAAAAACCTATGTTGGTTTTACGGGCTCACCAACGAACCTATGTTGGTTTTACGGGTTCACCAACAACCTATTACAAGTAGTTTGATAAACAAGAAGAAAGATTCAAACTCCTAAATGAGCAAATGAAACAATATGAACTACAAAGAAGAGTTAGAAAATATTTATCGCTTTGAAGTAGCTTCTCTCTTCTTTGTCAAGGATGCTTCACTCTTCAAGGGAGGATGGAGCTCTTGATGCCTCTTTGAATCTGCTCAACCCCTTTCTTTGATTCTTGAATGAAGCCCTTGGATGAAGCTTGCCTTGCTAGGGTTCTCTCTTGAATGCACTTGATGTATTTTCCCCAAAGCTTGCTTCCTCTGATGAATACTCCCTCTTAAATACTTCTCCAACCTCCAAATAGTCCTTTCTGACCGTTGGATTGAAGAAACTAGCCGTTTATAGCCGTTGGGAGTCCAAAAAGCATTTCTGCACAACTAGCCGTTATGTTCAGCCCGTGTTTGGGTCGGCTCAACCTGTCCTTGGGTCGACCCAACCTTCACTTGGGTCGACTCAAACATTCCTTGGGTCGACCCTCTCAGAAAACACAGAAACTTGAAATTCAGCCTTCTGTTGCCTTGGGTCGACCCAACCTTTCTTTGGGTCGACTCAAACCTTGGGTCAGCTCAACATTTTTCTTGGGTCGACCCAAGGTCAGCTTCAGAAAATTCAGAGTCTTGAATTTCAGCCTTTCTTCACTTGGGTCGACTCAACCTTTCTTTGGGTCGACTCAAGCTTGGGTCGACTCAACTTCATCTTGGGTCGACCCTCTCAGTAAATCCAGAGAACCATTTTTCCTTCATGTTTTGAGGTTCTTGAAGTTTGGGTCGACTCATGCTTACCTTGGGTCGACCCAACCAACTGTTCATCTGTGCCATTTTTGCAGGAGTGTGCCAAATGATTTCTTGATGTGCCGGGGTCGACTCAAACAATCTTTGGGTCGACTCAATCCACACTTTGCTGCATTCTCAAGGTTAGATCCATTCAAATGAACAAGAACATATATATATTTTCAATTTAAACAAATATACTGAGAGTAATGAACTTATAAATGAAGTATCAATTTAACTTATAGCATGCTCTAGATAATTGCTTGTTAATCATCAAAATAACACTATCATCCTCATACCTCATGTTATATCTTAAATCGTGCTTTAGTTAGATCCATCTTAAAGAAAACACCGTATGAATTGATAAAAGATAAGAAACCAAATATAAGTTATTTTCATGTATTCGGTTGTCGATGCTTTATTTTGAACAATGGAAAGGACAATTTCAGTAAATTTAGTGCTAAATCAGATGAGGGGATCTTCTTAGGTTATTCCTCATCTAGTAGAGCATACAGGGTCTTCAACAAGAGAACTCTCGTTGTTGAAGAATCCATTCATGTTGTTTTTGATGAAACTAATGGAGATTCTTCTAGAAAAGAAGAAGATGGTGATGCAGGTATACTTGAAGATAGGATCAAGGAATTCTCCATACAAGACAAACAACATGAGGATGAGATCAAAGAAGATACAAATCAGCAAGATGAAGAAGATCAACCTCCATCAAGAAATCAAGATCTTCCTAAAGAATGGAGGTATGCACATGGTCATCCAAAGGATCTAATCCTTGGTGATCCCTCACAAGGTATAAGAACTAGATCCTCCTTAAGAAACACTAGCAATTATCTTGCTTTCGTTTCACAAATAGAGCCAAAATCACTAGAAGAAGCTGAAAAAGATGATAATTGGATGAATGCTATGCAAGAAGAATTAAACCAATTCGAAAGAAATGAAGTATGGACTCTAATGAAAAGACCCCCTAATGTTTCAATTATAGGCACCAAGTGGGTATATAGAAATAAACTAGATGAAGATGGAATAGTAATAAGAAACAAAGCTAGGCTAGTGGCCAAAGGATATAATCAGGAGGAAGGAATAGATTTTGATGAAACGTTTGCTCCTGTTGCTAGGCTAGAGGCTATTAGACTACTTTTAGCATATGCATGCTTCATGGATTTTAAACTTTATCAAATGGATGTAAAAAGTGCATTTTTAAATGGCTATATAATGGAGGAAGTTTATGTAGGACAACCTCCAGGTTTTGAAAATCACTTACATCCAGATTATGTTTATAAATTGCATAAAGCATTGTATGGACTTAAGCAAGCCCCTAGGGCATGGTATGAAAGGTTAAGTAATTTCCTAATTGAGAACAAATTCAAAAGAGGAAATGTAGACAAAACCCTCTTTATTAAAAGAAAAGGAAATGACTTATTGCTTGTACAAATTTATGTGGATGATATAATTTTTGGTGCTACTAATGATAGTCTTTGTCAAGAATTTGCCAAGCTTATGCAGGGAGAATTTGAAATGAGCATGATGGGTGAGCTCAACTTCTTCCTTGGGCTACAAATAAAACAATCAGAGGAAGGCATCTTCATCAGTCAGTCCAAATACATCAAGGAAATGCTGGAAAAATTCAAGATGAAGGATGCAAAGGAAATCAGCACACCCATGGGCTCAAGTTGCAAGCTAGACAAAGATGAAAAAGGTAAAAGTATAGACTGCAAATTATACAGAGGTATGATAGGCTCTCTACTTTATCTTACTGCTAGTAGACCAGATATATTATTCAGTGTTTGTATGTGTGCTAGATACCAAGCATGTCCTAAGGAATCACACTTGCAAGCTGTTAAGAGAATTTTTAGATATCTAGTAGGGACATCTAATGTAGGCTTATGGTATTCTAAACAATCTGACATAAACTTAATTGCTTATTCCGATGCTGATTTTGCCGGGTGCAAACTCGACAGAAAAAGCACAAGTGGCACATGTCAATTCTTGGGTGCCAATTTGGTTTCTTGGTTTAGTAAGAAACAAAATTCAGTTGCTTTGTCCACAGCTGAGGCTGAGTACATTGCAGCTGGAAGCTGTTGTGCCCAAGTTCTTTGGATTAAGCAACAACTTGAAGACTTCGGTATCAAAATGGATAATATACCAATTAAATGTGATAATACAAGTGCAATTAATTTAACAAAAAATCCTGTCCAACACTCTAAGTCAAAGCATATAGAGATTAGGCATCATTTTATTAGGGATCATGTGCTGAAAAATGATGTGATGATTGAATATGTATGTACAGAAAATCAATTAGCTGATATCTTTACAAAGCCCCTTTGTAAAGAAAGATTCAATTTCTTAAGGAATGCCTTGAGCTTGTATGATCCTAGCAAATGAGTTGAATTTGTATTGGATTACTTTGCTACTCAAACTAGTAATCAACCTCAAGGTAGACATAAGTGAAAACATGAATTCATCTAAGCTAAATGACGAACTGTTTGACTTTCCGGAGGATGGTTACCCTCCCTTGGACTCTTCATGGAGATATTTTCAGAACCTATTTCATAGGTATTCGAAATTTGGTCAAACATTCCTCATTTCAATATTAATAATTCAAAAAAAATTATCAAATTATTATAAGTCGTATCATTAAGGGAGAGGATCACAAACAAATTCACTCTAAGTTTATCAAAAGAGATCATATTGATTAGGGTGATTAAACAAAATTGGAAGAAGATAGAATACAGTCTGAAATTTTTCAGTGCCGGAGACGTCTCTGGCAAATCGCAGAGACGTCCCCCCAAGGGGAGACGTCTCGCCTTAGTCGCGGAGACGTCTCGAGGACCGAATGAGGGCTTTTTAAATAGGTCGAAATCGCTCGAGCCGACTCGAGCTTTCTCCCTCATTCCCGACCAAAACGGAAAACCCTAGCCTCCATTTGCTCTCCACCTCAAATCCCAGCCTCCGTTTGCTCTAAAATCACAAACCCTAGCATCCATGGCACCAAAGAAAGCTAGGACAACCCGTGGGAGGCGACCTAGAGTAGCGGCCGACGGTGAGGAACGGCGGGAAGAACCCTCCGCGCCTTCTCCTCCGGTTGCTCCGCCGACCACGACGATTTCCTGTGCAAATCGCACAGTCACGACTGGTAGGTACATCGATTTCTCCTTTTTAGATCATGAGGGGTTCTCTATTGGAGAGAGACTCCGAGCTCAAGGGTGGGAGCACCTTTGCACACTAAATACCTCGACCTACCCCGGCCTAGTTAGAGAGCTTTTTAGCAATATGGCATTAGGGGACCAAGGGTACGCTGGATGTGTCCGGGGGACATTAGTGGAAGTAAATGAAGATGTCCTATCCACTGTCCTACAAATCCCTAAGGACGGTGAGGCTCCAACCTCACTTCCCCAAAGGGAATTAGCCCTAAATCTGCTGTTAGGACAAGAGGACTGCGGCCCTCTTGATGTTATCAACTCCCAAGACCTAAACGCCGAAATGAGATTACTTTTAAGTATTGTCAACCGGGTCTTGTTTCCCAAAACCGGTCGTTTCGATTTTGTTTCGGAGCGAGACTTAGCTATTATGCATCATATCCTACTAGGGATCCCTCTAAACCTTCCTAGACTCATGCTAAATTACATTGCCCTATGTCATAGGTATTCTAGGTTTAGTATACCCTATGGCATGATCTTTACCTTAATCTTTAAACACTTCAAGGTTCCCATTCCAACAAATGAACCTGCAAAGGCCTTGAGAAACACCGACTACTATAATGAGGGCACAATGAGAAGAATGGAGTTTCATAAGATAGATGGGTCGTGGGTCAAGGTTCCAAAAAGAAAAGCACAAACCATAGAGCCTGAAATCCCACATCATGAGTCTGACCATCACTCTCCTCCACCTAGCCACATCAACATCCCTGATATTCCCTCCAGCTCAGCTGGACCTTCCACATCCATGCCACCACCTCCTCCAGTCAGTGGGCCCTCCTTCCTATCAGAGGATCAGATGCGCACCTTAGCATCTGCCATTTGCCAGCAGATGAGGGAGGAGATGAGGTCCATGATCTCCACAGAGTTGGCCCCCATCAGAGCTTCACATGAAGGGCTTCTACAAGAAATGAAGGATATCAGAAGTCAAATTGAAGCTACAACACAAGAAATAATTGGTGTGGGTACCACCCAAACCATCAGATCATTAGAGCTCAAGGACAGCTTGAAGAGCATTTCCAAGAGTCTTAAAGAGCTAACAAAGCCAGATGGCAATGTGAGCACCTTAGTTGCCCAACTCAGAGGAAGAATTGAAATGGCAACTATAGAGTTTGAGGCACTTGTGGCAGGTTTCCACAAGTCACAGGGAGATCAATTCAAGACCCTCATGGATTCTATCAATGCATTCATAGATGCAGCTTGTAAGGCTTATGCACAAAGTACAACTAGTAGGCCCCATGAGCAACATCGCCGATGATGGATATCTTGTAGGATCTTCTTTTTGTAAATCCTAGGCTATTTTGAAACACCTTTTGTATTAGAAATCAATACTTGTAATGATTTCTTCTTTTGACTATGTACTGACTTCAAAGGTTTATGATGACATATGAATGAATACAATCTCTTTTGAACACTTTGTGTACATTGACAATTCTGCGTATGTGTTTCTGTGATTGTGTATGTGATTGTATAATATGCCATAAAAATCTTACCACATACCTTGAGTGGTCAAATTTGATACAAAGAAACAATGCACATAAAACAGGGGGAGCACATCTTGTGATAACTATGTTAAACTAAAAGATGAGTCTGAAATGAATTCCAAAACAAAGGGGGAGTGATATGAATACATTAACAGAAATGACTTGGACAGGGGGAGCACAACTTGAATATCCTTGAGTAAAATGAATGCTGAATTCCACTATAAATTGAGTCTTAAGCACCTAAGGATAATTTGTCCCCTTCATGTTGCTGACAAAAAGGGGGAGTAGATAGTATATGGAATGCAAAATTTATAATAGATATTGAATATGGAGATATTGAAAGGGGGAGTATGAAAGGGGGAGTATGAAAGGGGGAGTAGACATGGATATTGAATATGGAATGCAAAATTTTTAATCATACTCCAAAGTTGAATTAGAAAAGATAAAATTGAAGAATATTGATTTTAAGATAATTGCCCTTCTGGAAAAGAAAGGGGGAGTCAAAAAGAACTTTGCTCTCAATTATATTTAGCATCAATATTTCATTTTAACTTGATTCAATTTCAGTTGATATACTAAATTTACTTAAGAGCTATAAAGATCAATTTTATGCATAAGGGAAGAACTGAAAATTGAATATTCTGAATTAATGCACATTGTATCCAGTTCTAATCAAAACATTATACTTGTACATCTGAGCAAATACTGTGTATATGTTAAATTTCAAATTTTGCATATACTCAGTGTTTTGTCATCATCAAAAAGGGGGAGATTGTTGACCCCCTAATGGATTTTGATGAATACAAAACACTAGAGTAAAATTCCATTATATCTTAACTATTTAATTGAGGAATTCATGTGTTTTATTAAGAATATTGTTAAGAAATGTCTAGGCAAGTTCCCATAATTTTTATGAATTTATTGAAGAATATTTTTGAGCTAAAGAAAAAGTTCAGGGACAGCCGAGACGTCTCCTAATAGTTTCAGAGACGTCTCTGGCACAAACAGGAAGAACTGGCACACTTGGAGACGTCCCCGGCACCTGCCGAGTCGTCCCCGCGTTAGCGGAGTCGACTCTCTCAGTAGCGGAGTCGACTCTCTCAGTGGCGGCAGAAAGGCAGTTTTCAAGTGATATGCGCGAGACGTCCCCACTGTACGCCGAGTCGTCCCCACAGGTAAAAAGGAGACTTCCCGAGTCGTCCCCAAGACAGCCGAGACGGCTCTCTCAGGGTTTTCCAGAGAATGGTTTTTTCGGTGATAAGGAAGCGGAGTCGACCCCAAGACAGCGGAGTCGTCCCCACGCATAAAGTGCAGACAAGCCGAGACGTCCCCTGAAAGAGCGGAGTCGACTCTCTCAGGAAATTCCAGAGAACATGATTTTCGGAGATAAAGAAGCGGAGTCGTCCCCAAAGCAGCGGAGTCGTCCCCACTCAAAAAAGTACTAACACGCCGAGACGACCCCTTAAAGTGCCGAGTCGACCCCAGACAACGGAAAAAGTAAAGTCTTGTAGCCGAGACGTCTCCCGTTGAAGCGGAGACGTCCCGGAGCGCCTGGGACGCGACTGACAGCTTTTCAGGTTTGGTTTGAATTTCAAATCCTTCTCTTTTTGTTTCTAACGGCTATATTTGCTTTTTGGGCTATAAAAGGGACCTCTTAAGTGGTTCTCAACAACCCTTTACCAACCAAAAAGCTAGATCATTCAAGAGAGAAGTTAGAAAGAAAAGCTCAAGGGAGTGAGTGCATTCAAGGAAGGAAATCAAGTATTTTCAAGTCTCCCAAGTGATTTCAAGCTCAACCACTCTCGTGCGCTCGGGATTCGAAGCTCACACTCAACCCTACGTGCTCCACCTCGGAAGAATCAACATCTCCCACGCTTCCAACGGCAAAAGGATTCTTCCGGGTTACATTATTCATAATTGTTATATTTGCTTCTTAGAGCTTTTATTTCCTTTTGTAAACTCTTTTATTGTGGTGCTTGTTCCAGTCAAGGGACTTGGAACAAGGGAAAGGCGTCCCAAGCCTAAGAGAAATTGAGGGTTTTAGGGTTTGTTGTGAGCCCGGTGTAAAACAACGAGTTGGGTAGTGAACTCGCAAAACTACCGTACTGTAATCTTGGATTATAGTGGAAATTCCCAAAGGCGCTTTGGGGAGTGGATGTAGGAGCGGTGAAGGCTCCGAACCACTATAAAACCGTGTGTTTGTGGTTGTCTCTTCTTATCTCTTTATCTTTATTTTAGTTCATATATTTGTGTGTTTTATTTTTAATTAGGCAAAAAGTTTTTAAAACACCCAATTCACCCCCCTCTTGGGTGACCATCTCTGGGCAACACACTATAAATTGGTTTGTGTTTGTATTGGCTGCTGTCCTCTCTCTCTCTTCATTCACTTCATCTAGTAACTTAACTAGTTTGCTTGCAATAGATTTAGTTAATTACTAATCATATTTTTTAATTGGTCGAGAATTAATCCAAACCCAATTCACCCCCCCCTCTTGGGTTGTCTTCTTGGGCAACAAGTGGTATCAGAGCCGAAGCTCTTATATTAAAAGAGTAAAAGATCAAAATGACAACCCCTTTTGGATCTTCTCTTAGTGAGGGGCAATCCACCAATAGGCCTCCATTCTTCAATGGAACTAACTACACCTATTGGAAGGCTAGAATGAGGATATTTATCCAAGCCCAAGACTATGATGTTGGGAGTATCATAGTTAATGGACCATATATTCCTTCTCTCTGTGTAGATAACATTTCTATACCCAAGCTTGAAAAAGATTGGGATGATAGTGATAGAAGGAAGGTACAAACTAAATGCCAAAGCAATGAATGTACTATTTTGTGCCTTAGACCCTAATGAATTCAATAGAATCTCTACTTGCAATTCTGCAAAAGAGATATGGGATAGACTTGAAGTGACCCACGAGAGGACGAATCAAGTCAAGGAATCCAAAATAAACATGCTAGTTCATAAGTATGAACTATTTAAAATGGAATCTAATGAAACTATCACTTGCATGTTTACTAAATTTACTGATATTGTCAATGGCCTAAAAAGCCTTGGCAAAAGTTATACTTGTTAGATGTATGCCCTAGAAGCCAATCTGGCGGACACATTATTAAATCTAGGACATAAATTTGTACTTGGCTTTATTATTATTGAATAATAAATGGGCATCTTATTCATTCATATTGTTTATGTGTCTATGAATCGTCCAAGGAATTAATAAGATGATGATACATATTCTCAAGAGTTGAGAATTTGAGCCATGTATCATTGGTGATTAATTTCTAAATGCTCCTGATCAATGGATCATCACGAGGACGGTGATCGATCCGATCAGTGCACAGATCACTTTTCTTCTGGATGGACGAGACTCGAGTCCACAGTGTAGGGACACTGAAGTAATAGTGCAGGTGCTTGTTAGAGAACAAGGGTACTGAGCGTGACCAAGACAAGAAGTCACTTGGATATCTATCCACTCGTCAGTGACTTGCTTGATGTTGCAGTAGTATGACTGGTCCTTTGACCTGCGGTGCTTCGGCTACTCACAGTGAGGTTATTGTAGTTTGACTACACGTATACATGGTCTCTAGCTGTTGCCCAGTAGATACAACCCAAGAGGGGGGGGGGTGAATTGGGTCTTTTAAAACTTTTAAGCTACTTCTAGTACTTTTTGATTAATTATGCTAAGTTGTATATATGCGCAGTGAAAGTTAAACTTAGCAACAGTTTGATGTATAGAATGTGACTTGATTAAATATGCTTGCAACTAAAGGATGTGCAGATAAGAGTTAAGCAAGCAGTTTATCTAAGTAAGTGAGTGTGTTAGTTAGACAATAAGCAGAAGCATTACAAACACAACAAACATATAGTGGTTCGGTGCACCCCAGCACCTACATCCACTCCCCAAGACTTCTTGGGAATTTCACTATAATCCTACAGATTACAGCCGGTTGTTTTACAAGCTCACAACCCAACTTGTTGTTTTACGAGGTCACAACGAACTCGGTCGGTTTTTCCAGGCTCACCGACTAGAACCACTCCGATTGTTTTCCCCGGGATCACAATCAAACCCTTACACGTTGGTTTTACCCTCGGCTCACCAACAAACCTATCTCCGTTGGTTTTCCCTTTGGCTCACCAACAAACCTTAACCCCTTGATTCAATCCCGTGATTGAATCAAGTTACAAGATAATAAAACAAAGTTTAAAACAAATCAAAGCTTCTTAAACAAGCAAATATAACTATATAAACAAATAGAGTAAAGTGAAGTCCTCAAACGAGTTTTGAAGATGAAGGAGCTCGACTTCTTCTTTACTTGACCCTCTTCTGATTTGGCACGAAGTAGAGGATCACCGAGGCAGCACACTAATGGAGAGGAAGCTTTGGGATTCACTTGGAAGCTCTTCTTCTCTCTATTTCTCTTTGGATGGCCCTTTTTGTGCTTATGGGAGATTTCCCTTGTAATCTTTTTCCTAAATGTTTTCTCCCACTTCCATAACTTCTCCCCTAGCTCTCTTCTTGTTTTTATAGCTTTAGATAACGTGGAAACAAGAATATAGCCGTTAGAGACAAAAATAGAGCCGTTGGACACAGTCTGCACTTCCTGACAATATTACCGTTGGGATCGGAGTCGACTCGCGCGATCAGGAGTCGACTCGCCTGTTGCAGGAGTCGGCTCGTGCTTTACTGGAGACGACTCGGCCACTGTTCCAAATTTGAATTAAAGTGCATGCCTTGACTGGGAGTCGACTCGTCTTAACCTGGAGTCGACTCGCCAATTTCTGGAGCTGACTTGGCAATTTCGGAGTCGGCTCATCCACTGAAGTCCGTGGATCCAATTTTGAATTTTGATCCACTCGAGTCGACTCGACTGTCCTGGGAGTCGACTCGAATCTCAGAGCCCGAACTCCCGATCCTCTGTCTTTTGGCTCGTCCAGTCTTGGAGTCGACTCGAACTTCCTCGGAGTCGACTCGGCTCTCAGTTTCCGAAACTTGGTCTTCTGCCTTTTGATGTGAAGCTGTCTTGGAGTCGACTCGAGCTGTCTGGGAGTCGACTCGAATCTCAGAGGCAGTAACTTGGTCTTCTGTCTGTTGATTGGTCGCGGAGTCTCGGAGTCGACTCGTGCAATGCGGGAGTCGACTCGAATCTCAGAGTCCCAAAAATGCTCTCTGACTTTTTCTTTGTGTTCCGCTTAGAGTCGACTCATGCTTTCTTTGGAGTCGGACTTGCCAACCATTGGAGTCGACTCGTGTGCCACTGGAGTCGACTCGAATCTCAGACCCGAAAACTACTCTCTGACTTTTCTGCCTGTGACTCCTAGGAGTCGACTCATACTTCTCCGGAGTCGACTCATACTTCTCCAGAGTCGACTCGAATTCCACTGGAGTCGACTCGAAGACTGTTCTTTTAAATTTTTCTTTTGATTTTACTCCTCCAATTTGAATCCTTTGAACTTTAAACTTGAGCCAATAAATTGTAGCTTTCTTCCAACTTGAGAGCTTTGGAGGCCTTCTTGTGTTCTTCCAACTTGCTATGTTCCTTGCAAAATAAATATCTTTCTCCTTGCAACATAAAACATTAGTATCTATACTTCAAGGTTTTGTGATCATCAAAATCAATCTATGAATCAATCTTTGGGTCATCACTAGCCATATGGGTCCTTGTAGTGTAGATTGCTGCAGAAGTTCACTGTAGGAGTAGGGTATGCACTTACATGGAATCTATCGACCTGATAGAAGAGAAGTGATCCTATGTGATTTGTTAGACTGAGTTCTAAGACCTTGGCCAGGGCAGAAATATAAAGTGGAGAAAGAGTTTTTCACTATCGAACTCAAGTCAAATAAATCTAGACATATGACAGACGACGGGGTTTGACGAGTTATCCATGACCTCCGGTCTGTAGGGATCCACGATAGAAGGACTGTATCATTACGATAACTGCACCTAGAGGTTCATCATTCTATTCTGCTGGGTGGCCACTACATACTGCTAGCTGTCACTGGTGGATGGTGAGACTCACAGGGATTATCTTGATGGTCGATAAACCCTGATGAGTTGAGTTGAAATTGTTTCAACCCATTGAAAGAAGTTTTCAATGATATTGTGATAGAGATCACAATATATCTCACTACCAGTCAGAATGGAACCTATGGGGTCACACACATTAGAGGTAATGACCGATCCGATGTTGAATGTGATTAGGAATCACAAATAATCAATTAGATTGATAAATGAAAACCCGCTAAGAGTTAGTGGCTAGAAGAAGGAATAATTGCAATCGGATTGCAATTTAATTTAATTAATTGGATTAATTAATTGGGACTTGATCATGAGTCCTACTCTGGAGTGGGAATCATGGAGTCCTAATTGGGATTAGGATTTCAAATTAAATTAGAATCCTATTTGGAATAGGATTTCTAAAGTCCAAATTGTCTTAGGGCTGAAAATTGAACAAGTCCTGATTAGATTAGGATTTTCTTAAGTCCTAATTAATTTTAAATTTAATCTAATTAATTTCATGACTCCTAATTGGATTAGGATTGAAGAGTTCAATAGAGTCATGGCTCAATTAAATTCTAATTGGATTAGGAATTGGAGGAAATTGAAATGGGTTCATAAAAATCCTATTTTGACTAGGATTGGACTCATGCAATGGACCCAAATTAAAACCCCCTTTAATTTATTTAAATAGCAGATTTAAATGAACTTGAGGGAGGGGCCCACGCCCCTCCCTTGGGGTGTGCATGGGAGGAAGAGGAGGGGCGCACGCCCCTCCTTGTTAGCCAAAATGAAGAGATAAAGATGAGTTCCTAAAAAATAGGAACTCATCCTTATCTCTTAACTAATTAAAAGGGAAGGGGATTTCGGCCAGCATTTTGATGGTTTTTCCTTGGCTTTCACGGCAGAAACCTCCTCTCCCATTCCTCCTTTCATCCGCAAGCAACAAGGGAAGAAATCAAGGGTGATGTGATCTCCTTCCCTTTCTTCTTTTGGTTCTAGCGCAAGGAAAAGAAAAAAGGCTGCAGAGAGCCTTTATTTCTTCTTCCTTGGCACTTCCTTCTTCTTCCTCCTCTCAAGCCAATCAAAGGTTGATTCAAAGGAGAGGACTTCAGCCATCCATAGCCATCTCTGCAAGGGAGCTAGCACCCCGGGGAGATACGTAGGCTTCGATCGAATCATTACCTCGTGTGGATACCCGTAGAGGTCGGATGCGTGTGCGGCTTCCATCGAACCTTCTACAAATCCACGTGAATCAGATTTACGGAGACCATCTACCCGCACAAGGTGAAGATCTGATCTTCTTAATGATTTTAAAATAGTTTAAAATAATTTAATTCTAATCTATCTATAAATGAATGGTTTTAAAATATGTTCATGCGATGAACGGATCCCGCATAGTTTTTTCCGCTGCAATCTGAAAATTATTTCGAATTTTCATGGCATATGTGGGATGCTAACAGTGGTATCAGAGCCATGGTTATGTAGATTAAGATTAGAATTAAATTTTTCAAGGCATTTTAGATCCGAAATTTAAGGGATTATGCTTGCTGAAAATTAAGTATGCAGAATTTTCAGCTTGCTGTTTTTTCTGCATACTAATTAATGGATGCTTAGATTAATGATTCTAATGCATTAATAATGTGATTACAAATGTTTAGAATCAAATCATGCATGATCAGCAAGTCATGAGATGATATAATCAGTTAAATTACAGATCTGAAAATAATTTTTTATGCATGTGATGCGTATGGTGATGATCATGGATGGACCCTTTGAATGTGCTGAAATGTTCTGCGATGTTCTGTGATGCATGTAATTTTAATTTTCAGATGCCTGCGTGCATCTTAAATTCATGTATTAGAGACCTGCGTGTCTCAATGAAAAGGGTTGTAATTTTATTTTTATTTTTATTTAATTTTTAAAGCAATCTGGGATGTAATCTGTGATGTGTGTTGCACGTCGATGGTTGATCGATATGTACATCAACAAGCTCAACATGCGCGGATCAAGATCAAGGGTTGATTGAAGATGGATCAAGGAGTTGATCACAATTGGACCTAGAGGATCAAGATCGAGTCAAGAGTTGAAGACGATCAAACCAATTGACGTGCATGTGCTTGTAAAATGACCCCATCCTGGATCCATGATCATCACCATTTAATTTTATTTTTGATAAATGCCTGGATGTTTAATGCTTATGATTATGCGGGTAGACTTATATTTGCATGAGATGTGAATACGCGATCGAGTGAGACCTAAATCAAAACCTCCCTAATCAGTCGAGGGTGAACCAACATGAGTTAGTCATATTAGATTAATTGATCTAATTGGTGTCTAGGCAAGCCTATAAGGTGGTTACTTAATTAGGACCTTACTCTCTGAGTAAGGGGAGCCTCCACCTGCTTACCTGGCCAATTGTTCGATTACCTCTTATGAAGAACTCAAGTTGCAAACACTAAGACTTGATTATGCAATATTAAGTCCATAGGTTCTTCCACCATAGTAGAGCTGCTAAGGTCTTTCCGGCGTTGATTTGTCTCGGCTGGACACAGTGGGCAAGTTGCATCGGGGGACTGGACCTCTCTATTAGACATGAGATGTTGTGGGGTAAAGGTGGGGTTGGGCACCAATAACTGTTAGGTGAGGACCCAATGACAACTTTATTTCTGCGGTTATATGGTGGGTCTGACTTAACTAAGTAATGGGGCCAATAACTGTTAGGTGAGGTCTTCATGACTTAGAGACCAAGTACCACTGCAATTTACTTGAGAAGCATTGTACAAGAGTTGTACACTCATCCATTTATATGTCACCAATAACTGTTAGGTGAGGCGGCATGTAAATCGGTGAGACCGCAGTACACACTAAAAATCCTAGTCGCGTAGGGTTTTCGTTTCTCCATCAGGGGAGTATGAGGAATTCAAGAAAATAGTGGGAGCATATTGTTTTAAAAGTCCCTAGAACAAATTAAGTTCAAGTACAAAGTCTAACTAGAATCTTTACTCTCTACAGATCACAATGTCAGCTTCAAACCCTTTGACCCGAATCCTTGAGACCAACAGACTGACCGGAACCAACTATAAAGACTGGCTTAGGAACCTGAAAATTGTTCTGAATTGTGAGAAAATAGGGTATGTGCTCGAGAATGATATCCTAGGCTACCAGCACGTCCTACTGATGATCAGCGTGAGACGCATCAGAAGTGGACTGATGACGACATTAGGGTCAAGTGCTACATCATGGCATCCATGACTAACGAC
>NW_024069391.1:0-47616 GCF_009389715.1 Phoenix dactylifera
TATGGGATCGACTCAAACCACACTTTGCTGCATTCTCAAGGTTAGATTCATCCAAATGAACAAGGCCATTTATCCATTTTCAATTAAACAAATATACTGAGAGTAATGAACTTATAAATGAAGTATCAATTTGACTTATAGCATGCTCTAGATAATTGCTTGTTAATCATCAAAATAACACTATCATCCTCAATCCACTCCCCAAGACCTCTTGAGAATTTCACTATAATCCTACCGATTACAGCCGGTTTTTTACAAGCTCACAACCCAACTTGTTGTTTTACGAGCGCACAACGAACTCGGTCGGTTTTCCCAGGCTCACCGATTAGAACCAACCCCGATTGTTTTCCCGGGCTCACAATCAAACCCTTACACCGTTGGTTTTCCTTTGGCTCACCAACAAACCTTAACCCCGTTGGTTTTCCTTAGGCTTACCAACAAACCTTAATCCCGTTGGTTTTCCCTTTGGTTCACCAACAAACCTTTAACCCCTTGATTCAATCCCTTGATTGAATCAAGTTACAAGATATTAAAACAAAGAAAAAAACAAATCAAAGCTTCTTAAACAAGCAGATATGACAATATAAACAAATAGAGTAAAGAGAAGCCCTCAAACGAGTTTTGAAGATGGAGGAGCTCGGCTTCTTCTTTACTTGATCCTCCTCTGATTTGGCATGAAGTAGAGGATCCCCGAGGCAGCACACGGATGGAGAGGAAGCTTTCGGATTCACTTGGATGCTCTTCTTCTCTCTATTTCGTTTTGGATGGCCCTTTTGTGCTTATGGGAGTTTTCCTTTGTAATCTCTTTGAGATCTCTTTCCTAGATGATCTCTCCCACTTCCATAAGTTCTCTCCTAGCTCTCTTCTTGTTTTTATAGCTTTTGATAACGTGGAAACAAGAATATAGCCGTTAGAGACAAAAATAGAGCCGTTGGAACCAGTCTGCACCTCCTGACAATATGACCGTTGGGATCGGAGTCGACTCGCGCGATCAGGAGTCGCTCGCCTGTTGCAGGAGTCGGCTCGTGTTTTACCGGAGACGACTCGCCCACTGTTCCAAATTTGAATTAAAGTGCATGCCTTGACTGGGAGTCGACTCGGCTTAACCTGGAGTCGACTCGCCAACTTCTGGAGCTGACCTGGCAATTTCGGAGTCGGCTCATCCACTGAAGTCCGTGGATCCAATTTTGAATTTTGTCCTCTCGAGTCGACTCGACTGTCCTAGGAGTCGACTCGAATCTCAGAGCCCGAACTCCCGATCCTCTGTCTTTTGGCTCGTCCAGTCTTGGAGTCGACTCGAACTTCCTTGGAGTCGACTCGGCTCTCAGTTTGCGAAACACAGCCTTCTGCCATCTTGGTGTAGCGCTGCCTTGGAGTCGACTCGAGCTGTCTGGGAGTCGACTCGAATCTCAGAGGCAGTAACTTGGTTTTCTGTCTGTTGATGGTCGCGGAGTCTCGGAGTCGACTCGTGCAATGCGGGAGTCGACTCGAATCTCAGAGTTCCAAAAATGCTCTCTGACTTTTTCTTTGTGTTCCGCTGAGAGTCGACTCTTGCTTTCTTTGGAGTCGACCTACAACCATCGGAGTCGACTCGCGTTCCACTGGAGTCGACTCGAATCTCAGACCCGAAAACTGCTCTCTGACTTTTCTGCCTGTGACTCCTAGGAGTCGACTCATACTTCCCCGGAGTCGACTCGGTAAACATTGGAGTCGACTCGAATTCCTCAGGAGTCGACTCGAAGACTATTCTTTCGAATTTTTCCTTTGATTTTACTCCTCCAATTTGAACCTTTGAACTTTAAACTTGGGCCAATGAATTGTAGCTTTCTTCCAACTTGAGAGCTTTGGAGGCCTTCTTGTGTTCTCCAACTTGCTATGTTCCTTGCAAAATAAATATCTTTCTCCTTGCAACATAAACATTAGTATCTATACTTCAAGGTTTTGTGATCATCAAAATCAATCTATGAATCAATCTTTGGGTCATCAATCTCCCCCTTTTTGATGATGACAAAACTTGGAGTATATGCAATATAAAAGATATTGTTTTCTAGAAGTAATACATAGCTAAGTTGCATGAAGTAGAAGACATGTATATTTAAAACATACTTCATGATAATGCTTTTAGATTTAATCAGCTTAACACAATCAACATATTTAAATTAAGCTGATTTGTATTCAATTCAAAGTAATAAAGCATTCTGAGGTATATAGCATATACTTAGATATTTCTTCCCCTTTTTGACAACATCAAAAAGATAGTGAAACATTAAGCACAAAGATCAGAGCAGAACACATCGAGTGTGAATTCAAGAGGTTTTCTAATTTGATACCACAGATAGTTTTCTAATCAAGTGTAGGTGGAATCTTCCTTAGGTTAATTCAAGAAGTACTACAAATGATATTCAAGGAAAAACATGAGTGGAAATCTAACCTCTCTTCACTGAGTATGAAAGCTTGTTCATTTAAGACCTTTTGCCCAATCTATTAAGTATTTTATCAACTATGAGAGCAATTTAATTAATTTTCTTAATGACTTCAAAGTTCTTTTATGATAATAGGAGCATTGGGGCACAAATATCAAAATATACATTCATGCAATTTTTGATACATCTTAGTGCTCTTTTAAAGACTTTCTTTTATTTCTTTAGAAAATAAGCACAATTTGATACATAAAATAATGAATTTGCACAAAATTGAAGTTCCAAAAAGCAAGCCAATTAGAGCTCATTAGTGAAGTTCCAAAAATAGATTTTCTAAGAGATACTCAAGAAAATTTAACACATTATTCTCCCCCTTTTTCATTAAATTAGAGGCTCTTAAGATTTGCAATTTGGTTCAGAGTGATGCATGAGATATACTAACCAAATAACACGCCTCAAGGTGTATCATACAGATTTTCAGATTTAAATTTCAGATGATACATATTGGAGAGTATTAATCACTTTTCATTTAGTGTTCTTTCTCTCTCCTTTAGTTATAGATTTATGCGATTAAGTTCCATAAGACCTCTCTTCTGAAATTTTCTTTCTCCCCCTCAATTGATCATTCCATTTAAGAGTTTAGAATCCTAAGATAATGTTCAATAAGATTGTCAATCTCAAAAATATATTTCAGCTTATTTTCATAAGACTCAAGGTTTGAGATAAGACAACCTTTATAGAACTCATCTCAAGGAAATTAAAGCATGTCTTGCAATATAAGGAGGTTCATCAAAATCAATCCATAAAATTCAAGTATGCATCAAAATAAAGTGTTTGGGAAGATACTGAATATCTAAAGCTCCCCCTCAAAAGATGCATTCTTCTTTAATCATTCTTTTCTTTGGTTGAATTTCAGAATTTAATAATAAACGTGAATAAAACTGAAATTCTATGTTATCGAGAATGTAGAGTGATCTAGAATTATTCAAAATTTATAGTATTCACTCTATATATATATATTCTGATGATAGTTTCTAAGAATGTAGGAGAGAAAAACATATAGATGATCATTGAGGTATGTGTATTTATAGAACTCAATTTCTAATCACAGTTTTTCAGCAATGTATACATGAAGCTCAATAAAATTTTTAAATATTAAGATAAAGTCATATATTTTAAAAATATTTACTTGCAATCAAGATCATCGTAAGACACATCATTTGAATCAAAATTAGTATACTTTGAAGGTAAGAAATGATATGTTTCGGATGCGTATCGGAGCAATCAAAATAAATTTTTTTTTTTTACATTAATATTTTATTTAGTAATCATGTGGAGTTTAAACTTTTATACAAAATCGAATTCTGAATTACATAGGATTTTCAATAGAAGCTTTCTAAGTCATAATATGAGATATGTATCTTTCACAATGTAGCTCATCTTAAATTGTTACGATTGAAAAATACATATTTCAATAACATTAAAGCACTTTCAGAATCTCTGTGTTTAATTTTGAGTTTCGATACAAAATAAAGATATTTTAACAAGTATTAGGACATTATGTATCAAAGTTAGGCAAGTAGAAAGATAGATCAATATCAATTTATTTTTCCTAAATAAAGATGTTCTTCTCTTCTCCTTTCTACAATTTTATTTAGCTTTCAGATTTTAACAATGATTGTGAATGACAAATCTGAAATTTCTTTTCAATAAAACTAAACAAAAGATGTTATGTAGCAATTCAAACATTCAATCAAATTGTTCAAGTATGAAACATTACAAAATATTGAGAACCCATAATTTAAAATATCATGCCACATGCAAAATATAGTGTGTGTTAAGTCATACATTAAAATATTAAGAACAAGCATGTCAAGATCAAAATCAATTCTTTTCAAATAAACTCCCCTATTTAAATATAATTTGCACTGATTTCATCCTTAAAGTGTGTTTTCAGTGATTAAAAATTTGATTGATTCTTCTTGTATACTTTCATTTACTTTGTCTTTCTTTTAACTTTCTTAAGCTCTATACTCTATTTGCTCCCTATCCGGTGGAGTTGGGAAGGGGCACGAGGTACTACCACTAGCCTCCCTCTTGTGCCGTCCCTAATATGCCCTACACCGAATAGTTGGGTCAAATAGTGCCGGGTACTACCACTAGCCTCCCCATTGGCACCATCCCTATGATGAGCAATATAGAAAGGTTAAAATGTTTACTTCAAACTCTCCCTGTTTGAGTGTAATTAATTATAGATTTTATCCCTTCCAAATGTGCCGAATATATTATGCTTGTTTTGTTTTTCCTTAAGATTGAAGTACTTGCCTTTGCTAGATTTTCATCTCTTGAATAATGTCCATTTTCTTTTCTTTATCTCTCTCTCTTTTGTTATTCTCAAGTAATTTACATGAAAGAGCAGAATAAAGAATTAATCTTATGTATCATATATATGTATATCATGCAAACAACATTTTCATTATGCTCAAGGATTCATAACTTCTCACAAGTTATTTTACATCAAAATTTTAAGCATATACTTGTGTATTCATGGTTATGATATAGGCTAAGAAATATTTAGTTTGGGCAAACCATGAAACAGTTTCTAAAAGTATAAGTCAGTCAATACACATATAGACATGATATCAAAAATTAATAATTAAAGAATTTAATCATGCCATAATAAGATTTAAGTTATTGACTTTGCTCAATTAATTTGTGAGAAAGGTATCTAAATTACCTATTCATTATTATATTTTTCAAGCCAAACTAGATTTCTTATGTATGAACTTTTGGCTGAAGAAGTCCTCTCTCTTGTTTGCATTGAATGTTTGTTGTATCTTATGTGGAGTATCCTTCAAGTTGAATCTCTCATTTTCTTGCTCAAGGATCCTGCATTATTAACAAATTCTTTTCTTTCTTGAAAGAAAGTTATTAGTTTCTTCAAGATACAAAACATTCATATAGCATATTTTTAACTAGGTAACTCAATAAGATATGATAATATTGAATGTTGAGTCACTTTACTCAAGAGATTGCCTAAACATAAGCAAACATATGTCACTTGAACTAAAGAGATAGTTTCATTAACCAAGATGTTCAAGGACAAGCATGTGAGCAATAGAAGATTTATCAAGGTCAAATAATTTCTTATTTTCAACATCAATTTAGCTTAGATTCTATTTGCTTAAGATAATTATCAATAAGGCATGCTAGCTAAGTTTTGATCAAATTGCCTTAAACAATTGTTTCTATCAAAATTCAGATTATGATTCATTTGTTATCAATAAATTATGATTCATTAGAGTTAGATTGAAGTCTTGCATAAGGGCACATAATGATCACACAATCTGGTCTATTAGGTGTATGATGAAATAATTATTCTATCATGCTTTTGATGCTTGTTCCAAATCATATATTGCTTTATCATATTGTAATGAGTGTTTTCAAATAAGGTGGTTATTTTACATAGATTTTTTTAATGAAATAACCACATAGAGTATATTCTACACATTCATTTGACAGAATATAAAGCTCATAAAGCAAGCAAATGATAATGGTGATCTTTACTTCTAATCATGCAAGAATTTCATCAAGATCTATTTCATCTTTTCTTGATTTATCTTTTAGTAGTCACAATTTTTCTTCATTAAGTGCATATCTGAAAAATCCAATTTGGTTCTAATTATTAACAAGTTTTCAGATTGTTATATGTAAAAGATTAACATATACATATATAATTTAATTTTAGTATCTTGATAATAAATCATTAGTCTCATAAAGAATAAATGAATTGATATTTTTAACTAAAAACTTTTCATTGAATATTCTATATGCATTGCTTGATGAATGATATCCAAGGATAGACATATCTCTATCAGATTTGGCATTATTTTCATAAGAATATATCAAGCATAACATGTACGACTGAAAAATATGAAAGATATGCAATGGTTCATTTTCATTTTTCAGAAGATCAAAATTTTCATCAAAATAGATCTAATAGAAATCATATGTATGACAAGCAGTGATGATAGTCTTTTAAAATGACTATCATACATACATTGTCTTTTTCATTTCTTCAAGAATTCTATTAACCCTTTTTACTTATGTGTCCATGGTGCTGAAATAATTGAATTTAATACTATTTTCTGTATAACTTAATCTGGATTTTGGTTTTCAACACTGTGCCATGATACTTCTTTATTCAAGTTTGGAAACCTTTTTCATTTGAAACGCTTCTACAAGATTTAGTAAATACAGAAAAATACTTTTTTTACTCCAAGAACAATCCAATGTAAGCTTTTGAAACTTAGAGATGGAAACAACATCTTTAGATTTAGAAATGATTTTTGTTTGTTTCCTTAGTTAGCATGCATAGCAAAACTTTGACCTTTAAGAGAATAATCTAAGCAATGGCAAGGTCTTTTGAGATTAAGTACATACTAGCATGAGTTGATTTATATGCCAAGGATTCTTTAATCTTGGTATTTATAATGCATATATTCAAAAGCATACCAAGTACACATTTCATATTGATGAACAATAATGCCATGGATAAAAATTCTTAATCAAGCATATAGAGGTTCATAGAGTTATTTTTAATGAATTAATTAATCATTTAGCAACTTATCCAATAGTGAAGCATAAAAAAATGAAGTGATTTGAATATATTTTCTTTTCATACCCAAAAAGACAAATATCACTTATATCACAAAAATGATTAATACTTTCAAGTTATGTTTTAATCAACTAATAAAGTAATTTCAATACGAGAAGATGTAAGAATTACTTATTTCATCCTTTCTTTCATTTAAATCATTTTTTAATTACATTTTAAATTCAATTCTTTAACACATGTCTAGAGCACCCATTGTTTAGATAACATCTTTCATTAGAACCTTGGATAGCTAGACATGCTTGCTGAAAGAATAATCATATTTTCAACTTAGGAACCCAAGCTCTTTTGGGTCCTTGTAGGTTAGCTATAATTGTTCCTTTTGGAACCCATATTTCTTAATAGCTATTTTGTCCATGAATTTACAGATTTTAGGATTACAAGGGATGTATTTCTGTATCCTCTTGTTGAATTTAACAAACTTAGATCGAACATGAGTAGTAGGAAAACTTTTAATTTTCTGTTTCTCCCTTTTGGTTCATCAAATTTGTAATGTATAGATTTAGGAACAACAGAAGAGATTTTACTTAGCTTTTGTTTATAAGAATCTGTTTTAGAGTAATTAAAAACTGTTTTAACAAACATATTCTTAAAAGGTTTTTGGGTGTACCAAGGTTGATATCCTAATGTAACTTTATCAAATTCAGCTCCTTGATTATTTATCATTAGGTTCAATTTTTCAGAGCTGAGGGTAAATCTTTCAACAACAGGTTTTAATCTGTCAACTTCTTTAGTTAATCTTCTGTTATCTTCTGAAAGTAACTCATTGTTTTTCTTAAGTTTATCATGACTTTCAGTGAGAAGTTGATCTCTTTGATTTAGTTCTTGATTTTCTTTAATTAAGATTTCAGTTTTACTGGTTAGTTTCAGTTTTTCATCTATTAGAATTTGATTTTCAATCTTCAAGTTTTTGTTCTTACAAATAAGTTTCTTATATTCTAAATACAAATCAGAAAAGGCATCATGGAGTTCATCAAATGTAAAATTGCTTTCAGTTTCAGCATGTACCTCTTGTGCCACCAAGCATGGATTTTCAATATGATACTGCTCTCCTTCTACACATGATGTTTCAGATTTGTTAGTGCATTCATATTTGTCTTCAAGCATATTCCATATTTCTTTAGCAGTCATGCAAGAAGATATGCAATTAAACTCATTCCTATCTAATGCACAATATAAAAGGTTCATGGCATCAGCATTCAATTGTGCTAAATCCTTTTCATTAAAAGTTTGAGAGAGTGTGTGAAGATCATTTATTATGATTTTCCATAAATAATAGTTTTGTGATTGAATAAGATGCGCATGCGTATTTCCAATGTGTATAGTTTATGCCATTAAATAGTGGTGGTGTATCAATTGATTGTCCTTCTCCTAGAAACTATCTATTTGAGTTGTCATGATCTTTGGCTCTAGTCGGTTAAGACTACAAATAATATTTGAGCACCTGCTCTGATACCACTTGTTGCCCAGTAGATACAACCCAAGAGGGGGGGTGAATTGGGTCTTTTAAAACTTTTATGGCTACTTCTAAAAACTTTTGATTACTATGCTAAGTTGTATAGATGCACAGTGGAAGTTAAACTTAGCAAGGGTTTGATGTATAGACTTCGACTTGATTAAATATGCTTGCAACTAAAGGATGTGCGGATAAGAATTAAGCAAGCAATTTATCTAAGTAAGTAAGTGTGTTAGTTAGACAATAACTAGAGGCATTACAAACACAAAGGACATATAGTGGTTCGGTGCACCCCAGCACCTACATCCACTCCCCAAGACCTCTTGGGAATTTCACTATAATCCTACCGATTACAGCCGGTTGTTTTACCAAGCTCACAACCCAACTTGTTGTTTTACGAGCGCACAACGAACTCGGTCGTTTTCCCAGGCTCACCGACTAGAACCAACCCCGATTGTTTTTCCGGGCTCACAATCAAACCCTTACACCGTTGGTTTTTCCTTTGGCTCACCACAAAACCTTAACCCGTTGGTTTTCCCTTAGGCTCACCAACAAACCTTAATCCCGTTGGTTTTCCCTTTGGTTCACCAACAAACCTTTAACCCTTGATTCAATCCCTTGATTGAATCAAGTTACAAGATATTAAAACAAAGATAAAAACAAATCAAGCTTCTTAAACAAGCCAGATATGACAATATAAACAAATAGAGTAAAGAGAAGCCCTCAAACGAGTTTTGAAGATGGAGGAGCTCGGCTTCTTCTTTACTTGATCCTCCTCTGATTTGCATGAAGTAGAGGATCCCCGAGGCAGCACACGGATGGAGAGGAAGCTTTCGGATTCACTTGATGCTCTTCTTCTCTCTATTTCGTTTTGGATGGCCCTTTGTGCTTATGGGAGATTTTCTTTGTAATCTCTTTGAGATCTCTTTCCTAGATGATCTCTCCCACTTCCATAAGTTCTCTCCTAGCTCTCTTCTTGTTTTTATAGCTTTTGATACGTGGAAACAAGAATATAGCCGTTAGAGACAAAAATAGAGCCGTTGAACCAGTCTGCACCTCCTGACAATATGACCTTGGGATCGGAGTCGACTCGCGCGATCAGGAGTCGGCTCGCCTGTTGCAGGAGTCGGCTCGTGTTTTACCGGAGACGACTCGCCCACTGTTCCAAATTTGAATTAAAGTGCATGCCTTGACTGGGAGTCGACTCGGCTTAACCTGGAGTCGACTCGCCAACTTCTGGAGCTGACCTGGCAATTTCGGAGTCGGCTCATCCACTGAAGTCCGTGGATCCAATTTTGAATTTTGTCCTCTCGAGTCGACTCGACTGTCCTGGGAGTCGACTCGAATCTCAGAGCCCGAACTCCCGATCCTCTGTCTTTTGGCTCGTCCAGTCTTGGAGTCGACTCGAACTTCCTTGGAGTCGACTCGGCTCTCAGTTTGCGAAACACAGCCTTCTGCCATCTTGGTGTAGCGCTGCCTTGGAGTCGACTCGAGCTGTCTGGGAGTCGACTCGAATCTCAGAGGCAGTAACTTGGTTTTCTGTCTGTTGATGGTCGCGGAGTCTCGGAGTCGACTCGTGCAATGCGGGAGTCGACTCGAATCTCAGAGTCCCAAAAATGCTCTCTGACTTTTTCTTTGTGTTCCGCTGAGAGTCGACTCTTGCTTTCTTTGGAGTCGACCTACCAACCATCGGAGTCGACTCGCGTTCCACTGGAGTCGACTCGAATCTCAGACCCGAAAACTGCTCTCTGACTTTTCTGCCTGTGATCCTAGGAGTCGACTCATACTTCCCCGGAGTCGACTCGGTAAACATTGGAGTCGACTCGAATTCCTCAAGAGTCGACTCGAAGACTATTCTTTCGAATTTTTCCTTTGATTTTACTCCTCCAATTTGAACCTTTTGAACTTTAAACTTGGGCCAATGAATTGTAGCTTTCTTCCAACTTGAGAGCTTTGGAGGCCTTCTTGTGTTCTCCCAACTTGCTATGTTCCTTGCAAAATAAATATCTTTCTCCTTGCAACATAAACATTAGTATCTATACTTCAAGGTTTTGTGATCATCAAAATCAATCTATGAATCAATCTTTGGGTCATCAATCCAATTAGGACTTGTTTAATTCTAGTCCTAATCCAATTAGGACTCTAATTTGAATTCGAAGTCCTAATCCGATTAGGACTCTAGGAATCCTACTCCAAGTAGGAATCTAAATTTAATTCAAAACTCCTAATCTAATAGGATTGTAGGAATCCTACTCCAAGTAGGAATCCCAGTCCTACTCCAAATAGGATTTCCAGTCCAAGTAGGAATCCCAGTCCAAGTAGGAATCTCAGTCCAAGTAGGATTCCTAGTCCTAATCCAATTAGGACTCGAGGAAATCCTACTCCAAGTAGGACTCTTGTTTTAAGTCTAATTAATTAATTCTCTTGTTCCTTCTTCAGCTTATTATCAATCCGAATTGATTACTTGTGATTCCTAATCACGATTCAACCATCGGATCGGTCAATGCCTCTAGTGTGTGTGACCCATAGGTTCTACTCTAATTGGTAGTGAGATATATTGTGATCTCTATCACAATATCATTGAAAACTCCTTTCAATAGGTCAGAACAATTCCAACTCTACTCATTAGGGCTTATCGATCATCGAGATAATCCCTATAAGTCCCACCATCCACCAGTGACACCTAGCAGCATGTAGTGGCTACCCAGCAGAATAGAATGATGAACCTCTAGGTGCAGTTATCATGTGATACAGTCCTTCTATCGTGGATCCCTACAAGATGGAGGTCATGGATAACTCGTCAAACCTCTTCGTCTGTTATATGTCAAGATTTATTTGACTCGAGTTCGATAGTGGAAAACTCTTTCTCCACTTTCTATTACTGCCCTAGCCAAGGTCTTAGAACTCAGTCTAACAAATCACATAGGATCACTCCTCTTCTGTCAAGGTCGATAGATTCTATGTAAGTGCATACCCTACTCCTACAGTGAACTTACTGTAGCCAATCTACACTACAAGGACCCATATGACTAGAGACCATATATACGTGTAGTCAAACTACAATAACCTCACTGTGAGTAGCTGAAGCACCGTAGGTCAAAGGACCAG
This sequence comes from Phoenix dactylifera, assembly GCF_009389715.1. NCBI lineage: Eukaryota > Viridiplantae > Streptophyta > Magnoliopsida > Arecales > Arecaceae > Phoenix > Phoenix dactylifera. The sequence goes on from NW_024069391.1 coordinate 11,660, forward strand.
TCATACTACTGCAATATCAAGCAAGTCACTGACGAGTGGATAGACATCCAAGTGACTTCTTGTCTTGGTCACGCTCAGTACCCTTGTTCTCTAACAAGCACCTGCACTATCACTTCAGTGTCCCTACACTATGGACTCAAGTCTCGTCCATCCAGAAGGAAAGTGATCTGTGCACTGATCGGATCGATCACCGTCCTCGTGATGATCCATTGATCAGGGGCATTTAGAAATTAATCACTAATGATGCATGGCTCAAATTCTCAACTCTTGAGAATATGCATCATCATCTTATTAATTTCTTGGACGATTCATAGACACATAAATAATATGAATGATAAGATGCCTTTTATTTATTCAATAATAAATAGTCAAGTACAAAATTATGTTCCTAGAATTAACAATGTGTCAGCCAGATTGGCTTCTAGGGCATACATCTAACAGTAAGTACATACCCAACTCCTACAGTGAACCTACTGCAGCCAATCTACACAACAAGGACCCATATGACTAGAGACCATGTATATGTGCAGTCAAACTATAATAACCTCACTGTGAGTAGCCGAAGCACTGCAGGTCAAAGGACCAGTCACACTACTGCAACATCAAGTAAGTCACTGACGAGTGGATAGACATCTAGCTGACTTCTTGTCTTGGTCACGCTCAGTACCCTTGTTCTCTAACAAGCACCTGCACTCTCACTTCAGTGTCCCTACACTGTGGACTCGAGTCTCGTCCATCCATAAGGCAAGCGATCTGTGCACTGATCGGATCGATCACCGTCCTCGTGATGATCCATTGATCAGGAGCATTTAGAAATTAATCACCAATGATACATGGCTCAAATTCTCAACTCTTGAGAATATGTATCATCATCTTATTAATTTCTTGGACGATTCATGGACACATAAACAATATGAATGAAAAGATGCCCATTTATTATTCAATAATAATAAAGTCAAGTACAAATTTATGTCCCAGAATAAATAATGTGTCTGCCAGATTGGCTTCTAGGACATACATCTAACAATCTCCCACTTGCACTAAAGCCAATCAGCCATATATCTAAGTCCATCTTCTCAAGGTGGGCTTCAGTCTTCTGCTGACTTAACTGTTTAGTGAGTGGGTCTGCCACGTTGTCCGCGGAGTCTACTCTCTATACCTCGACATATTTCTTCTCGAGATAGTCGCGTATGAGGTGGAAATGCCGCTCTATGTGCTTAGACTTCTGATGAGACCTTGGCTCCTTAGCGAGAGCTATGGCGCCATTATTATTGCAGTAGAGTGTGATGGCATCTGATGGCATTACATCTAGCTCTGCAATGAATTTTTTGAACCAGAAGGCTTCCTGCAGCTTCCAGAGGGCGGGACGATATGACCAGCTTCCATGGTAGAATCAGCAATGATCGGGCTATTTGGAAACTCTTCGCAATTTACCTACCCACATTGCACAGATAACAACATATCCAATGTTAATCTTTCTATCATCAATATCCAGTCATAACAGTTCCTGAATCTGTGTATCGTTCTATCCTTTAACCTCCGATCTCCCTCCAAAGACCAAGCAACAAATCTTTAGTTTCTTCTTAAGTACTTTAAGAATGTTCTTCACAGCTGTCCAGTGCTCTTCGCCTGGATTCGACTGATATCTGCTAGTGACACTCACAGCAAGGGCTATATCAGGTCGTGTACATAGCATGGCCATACATGAGGCTCCCTATTGCAGAAGCATAAGGATTCTGCTCATGGCATTGAATCTCTTCAGATGTCTTGGGGCACATCTTTTTGGAGAGATGATCCCATGCCTAAGGTGTAATAGACCCCTCTTGGAGTTTTCCATACTGAACCTCTTCCAGTACTCCTCATGTACACATCTTCTTGTGATAAGCCAAGCAACCTCTTAGATCTATCTCTATTTAGATCTTAAATCCTCAAAAATGTACGGATGCTTTTCCAAGGTCTTTCAATGGAGAACTCTTTTGACAACCAGACCCTTGACCGAGGTTAGCCATGGAAACATCATTCCCAATCAAGAGGATGTCATCCACGTACAGTACGAGGAACACGACAGCACTCCACTAACCTTCTTGTAAACACACGGTTCCTCTTCGTTCTTGATGAAATCAAACGATTTGATTGCATCATTGGAAACGAGTATTCCAGCTTCGAGATGCTTGCTTTAGTCCATAGATGGACCTTTGGCAACTTGCAGACCTTGTGATCTCCATCACTGGAAGTGAAACCCAAAGGCTGCTCTATATAGATATCTTCATCAAGATATCCATTCAGGAAAGCAGTTTTCACATCCATCTGCCATATTTCATAATCATGAAATGCTGCGATAGCAAGCAATGTTCGAAATGGATTTTAGCATGGCTACAGGTGAAAAAGTCTCCTGATAGTCAATGCCTTCGCGCTGACTATACCCCTTTCGCCACTAGCCTTGCCTTATAGATCTCTACCTTTCCATCCGAACCTATCTTCCTTTTATAGATCCATTTGCATCCAATAGGTACTATACCTTCTGGTAGATCTACTAAGGTCCAGACTTGGTTGGAATACATGGAGTCTATCTCTGACTTCATGGCTTCCAGCCATTTCTCGGAATCGATATCTGATATCGCCTCGTTGTAGGTATTGGGATCCTGTACATGTTCCCTATCTCCCATGAGAAACATTTTCTCGGTGTCCTCTACTAGTATACCTAAGTATCTATCGGGAGGATGGGAGACCCTACTAGATCTACGAGGTGGAGGAGGTACTATGTTGTACTGGCTCTATGTGAATAGGTTCTATAGGATCCATTACTCGTTACTTTTCAGAGACTTTCTCTTCAAGCTCAATTTTTCTCCCACTGCCTCTATCAAGGATAAACTATTTTTCCAGGAAGACGGCATGTCGGCTCACAAACAATATTGTGATCCTTGAGATGTAAAAATTGTATCCTCATGGCTCTTTAGGATATCCAATGAAACGAGCACTTATGGTCCTAGGCTTTAAACTTGTCCGCCTATAGTCGCTTGACGTGGGCCGGACATCCCCAAATCTTGAGATGACCAAGACTCGGCTTCTTACCGATGCCATATTTCATACGGTGTGGTAGGAACAGATTTAGAGGGAACTCTATTCAATAAATAAATTGCGGATAATAAGGCATCTCCCCAAAGATGTTAGAAACCCGCCCATGCCGCAGAAAATTCAAAAATTTTAGATGCAGCGGAAGAGGCATGTGCGGGATCAACCGTTCATCGCATGAACGTTGTTTAAAAACCGTTCGTAGATAGATAAGGATTAAAAGCTTTTTAAATAACATTAGAAGATCATATCTTCACCTCTGTGCGGGTAGATGATCACCGCAAACTGATGATCGTGGTTTAGGATGAAGGTTCGCTTGAAGCCGTTCAAGTGCCCGGCCTCTACGGATATCCACACGAAGCAGAAAACCGATCCAAGCTTTCTATCTCCCCGTGGTGCTAGCTCCCTTGCAGAGATAACTTTGATGGCTGATATCCTCCCTTTCAATCAATTCTTGATTGTGCTTGGAGGAGGAAGAAGAAGGATGAAGAGAAGAAGAGGAACGAAGCCCTGCAGCCTTCTTTTTCTTCCTTGCGTTGGAACCAAACGGTGGAGGAAGAAGGAGGCCACCAAGATCCTTTTTTTTCCCTTTGTTGTTGGTGGCTGAAAAGAGAGGAGAGGAGGGTGGCCACGTGATGGAGAGGAGGAGGGCTTCACTTATCATTAGGGCACCTCCTTTCAAAGCCTTATAAAGGCATCTAGGGCTCCTATTTGGTTTAGTCCAAATCATGAATCAATTGGGTTCAATCTATGCTAGTCCTAATCCAATTAGAACTTGAATGAACCATGACTCAATTGAACTCTTCAATCCTAATCCAATTAGGAGTCATGTTGATTCATTAGATTAATAATTAATTAGGACTTAAGAAATCCTAATCCAATTAGGACTTGTTTAATTCTAGTCCTAATCCAATTAGGACTCTAATTTGAATTCGAAGTCCTAATTCGATTAGGACTCTAGGAATCCTACTCCAAGTAGGAATCCAATTTAATTCAAAACTCCTAATCAAATTAGGATTGTAGGAATCCTACTCCAAGTAGGAATCCCAGTCCTACTCCAATAGGATTCCCAGTCCAAGTAGGAATCCCAGTCCAAGTAGGAATCTCAGTCCAAGTAGGATTCCTAGTCCTAATCCAATTAGGACTCTAGAAATCCTACTCCAAGTAGGACTCTTGTTTTAAGTCCAATTAATTAATTCTCTTTGTTCCTTCTTCAGCTTATTATCAATCGAATTGATTACTTGTGATTCCTAATCACGATTCAACCATCGGATCGGTTAATGCCTCTAGTGTGTGTGACCCCATAGGATCTACTCTGACTGGTAGTGAGATATATTGTGATCTCTATCACAATATCATTGAAAACTCCTTTCAATGGGTCAGAACGATTCCAACTCTACTCATTAGGGCTTATCGATCATCGAGATAATCCCTATGAGTCCCACCATCCACCAGTGACACCTAGCAGCATGTAGTGACTACCCAGCAGAATAGAATGATGAACCTCTAGGTGCAGTTATCATGTGATACAGTCCTTCTATCGTGGATCCCTACAGGACGGAGGTCATGGATAACTCGTCAAACCCCTTCGTCTGTCATATGTCAAGATTTATTTGACTCGAGTTCGATAGTGGAAAACTCTTTCTCCACTTTATATTACTGCCCTGGCCAAGATCTTAGAACTCAGTCTAACAAATCACATAGGATCACTCCTCTTCTATCAAGGTCGATAGATTCCATGTAAGTGCATACCCTACTCCTACAGTGAACTTACTGCAGCCAATATACACTACAAGGACCCATATGACTAGAGACCATGTATACGTGTAGTCAAACTACAATAACCTCACTGTGAGTAGCCGAAGCACCGCAGGTCAAAGGACCAGTCATACTACTGCAACATCAAGCAAGTCACTGACGAGTGGATAGACGTCCAAGTAACTTCTTGTCTTGGTCACGCTCAGTACCCTTGTTCTCTAACAAGCACCTGCACTATCACTTCAGTGTCCCTACACTGTGGACTCAAGTCTCGTCCATCCAGAAGGAAAGTGATCTGTGCACTGATCGGATCGATCACCGTCCTCGTGATGATCCATTGATCAGGAGCATTTAGAAATTAATCACCAATGATACATGGCTCAAATTCTCAACTCTTGAGAATATGCATCATCATCTTATTAATTTCTTGGACGATTCATAGACACATAATTAATATGAATGAAAAGATGCCTTTTATTTATTCAATAATAAATAGTCAAGCACAAAATTATGTCCCTAGAATTAACAATGTGTCAGCCAGATTGGCTTCTAGGGCATACATCTAACAATCTCCCACTTGCACTAAAGCCAATCAGTCATATATCTAAGCCCCATCTTCTCAAGGTGGGCTTCAGTCTTTTGCTGACTTAGCTGCTTAGTGAACGGGTCTGCCATGTTATCCGCGGAGTCTACTCTCTACACCTCTACATATTTCTTCTCAATATAGTCGTGTATGAGGTGGAAGCGCCGCTCTATGTGCTTGGACTTCTGATGAGACCTTGGCTCCATAGCTAGTGCTATGGTGCCAATGTTATCGCAGTAAAGTGTTATGACATCTAATGACATTACACCTAACTCTGCAATGAACTTTTAACTAGAAGGTTTCCACTGCACCCTAAGATACGGCTTAACATTCAGCTTCTAAGGTAGAATCTATAATGATTAGTTGTTTGGAACTCTTCCAACTTACTGAACCACCATTGCACATATCTTGATGTAGACTTTCTATCATCAATATGTGTGCATCCTTCTACCTTCAACTCTGATCTTCTTCCAAAGACCAAGAACATGTCCTTAGTTCTTCTCAAGTACTTAAGACTGTTCTTCACAGTATCCAGTGCTTTTTGCCTGGATCTGATTGACATATGCTCGTGACACTCACAGCATGTACTATATCAAGTCATGTACATAGCATGGCATACATGAGGCTCCCTATTGCTGATGCATAGGGGATCTTGCTCATGCGTTGAATCTCTTCAGATGTGTTGGGGCACATCTTCTTGGAGAGATTAATTCCATGCCTTAGGGGGTAAGAGACCCCTTTTAGAGTTTTCCATGCTGAACCTTTTCAGCACTTCCTCTATGTACATCTTCTGTGATAGGCCAAGCATCCTTTTAGATCTATCTCTATAGACCTTTATTCCCAAAATATAGGATGCTTCCCCAAGGTCTTTCATGGAGAACCTTTTTGACAACCTGACCTTAACCGAGGTTAGCATGGGAATATCATTCCCTATCAGAAGGATGTCGTCCACGTACAGTACGAGAAATACAACAGCACTCCCACTAACCCTTTTGTAAACACATGGTTCCTCTTCGTTTTGATGAAATCAAACGTTTTGATTGCGTCATCGAAACGAGTGTTCCAACTCCGAGATGCTTGCTTTAGTCCATAGATGGACTTTTGCAGCTTGCAGACCTTGTGATCTCTATCACTGGAAGTGAAACCCAAAGGCTGTTCCATATAGATGTCTTCATCAAGATATCCATTCAGGAAAGCTGTTTTCACATCCATCTGCCAGATTTCATAATCATGAAATGCTACAATGGCAAGCAATGTTCGGATAGATTTCAGCATGGCTACAGGTGAAAAGGTCTCCTGATAGTCAATGCCCTCGCGCTGACTATACCCTTTCGCCACAAGCTTTGCCTTATAGGTCTCTACCTCTCCATCCGAACCTATCTTCTTTTTGTAGATCCATTTGCATCCAATAGGTACAATACCTTCTGGTGGATCTACTAAGGTCCAAACTTGGTTGGAATGCATGGAGTCTAACTCCAATTATTTCTCGGAATCGATATCAGATATCGCCTCGTCGTAGGTTTTGGAATCCTGCGTGTGATCCCTATATCCCACTAGGAACATTTCCTCGGTATCCTCTTCTAGTATACCTAAGTATCTATCGGGAGGATGGGAGACCCTACTTGATCTACGAGGTGGTCGAGGGACATCGTGTACTGGCTCTGTATGAATGGGTTCGATAGGATCCATGACTTGTTGCTTTTCAGAGACTTTCTCTTCAAGCTCAATTTTCCTCCCACTGCCTCTATCAAGGATAAACTGGTTTTTCCAAGAAGATGGCGTGACGGCTCACAAACACATTGTGATCCTCTGAGATGAAAAAATTGTATCCTAATGACTCTTTAGGATATCCTATAAAACGAGCACTTATGGTCCTAGCCTCTAGTTTGTCTGCCTGTAGTCTCTTGACGTGGGCCGGACATCCCCAAATCTTGGTTTCTTACCATGTCATATCTCATATGGTGCGGTAGGAATGGACTTTAGAGGGAACTCTATTCAACAAGTAAATAGCTGAAAATAGGGCATCTATCTGAAGAAACAAGGGTAAATCAGTGAAGTTCATCATGGACTGGACCATATCAATAGAGTCCGATTCCTCCTCTCTGACACTCCATTGAGCTGAGGTGTACCAGGAGGAGTCCATTATGAAACTATACCATTCTCCTTGAGATAATCATGGAACTCTCCATTAAGGTATTCACTTCCTCGATCTGATCGAAGAACCTTAATGAGTTTTTTGTGCTTATTTTTCTACTTCATATCTAAGCTTTTTGAACCTTTCAAAAATTTCATATTTGTGTCTCATACACATATTCATACTGTGAGTAATCATCGGTAAAATGAAGTAAAAAATTACAACCCCTAGCCTGCACATCGAATAGGCCACACACATCAGTGTGTACTAGGGTAAGTATTTCAGTGGACCTCCCTGTGTCCTATAAAGGATAATTTGGCCATCTTTCCTTGAAGGCAGAATTCACAAATCAAATATGACTCGAAAGTCAATGAGCCCAAAAGCTCATGTTTCTCCAATTTGTTTATTCTGTCTTCTCCTATATGGCCAAGCCTGAGGTGCCATAAATACTTTAGATTTATCTCATTTTTGGATCTATTAGATCCTATGGTATTCACTGTTTGCTCAGATATATTCACAGATACATCCATATGTATGTGATAGAGACTGTCAATCATAAAACCATTTTGAATCAATTTAATTTTTAAATAAATAAAAATCTTTCTGTGCTAAATAAAATACAGAAATCAAATTTCTGCTAGCACTAGGTAACAGTCCCTAAGTATCCTGAGCATATCTGACAAACCTTCTGAAGGTATGTCACCCTTTATGTTCTTTATGCCTTCCCATGTATGTAGGATAGTTCCTCTTCCAATGGCCGTCCATGATGCAATGGAAACATTTTTCCTTGCAATTGGCCTTTTCTTGGAACTTCCTCATTTGGCATTTTGTCGGTCTTCTGTTTCTTCGCAGGCTTTTTCTTCTTCCAAATAGACTCTCTCTTGGAAGTAGAAATCAACTCAACAGTGAGAACGATGCCCCTTGAACTCTTCAGCGTCCCTAAGGTAGTTACCAATTTTTTTAACAATTCTGTTTTGGTGCATACAATCTTGTTCATATGGTAATTTACTATAAATTGTTCATATGAAGCTAGAAGGGATTACGGGATCAAATCCATTTGCAGTTCCTTGTGCATGGTCATGCCGAGCTTCTCAAGCTTCTTTAAGTCCTTTATCATGGTCAAACCATGATCATGGACATACTGCCCATCGTGCATCTTGGCTTTGAAGAGCCTCTTGGACACTTCAAACCGAGCTGCGTAACTCTGATCACCATACAACTCTTGCAGGTGATTTAATGTCTCTGGCAGTCTTCATGTTCTCATGCTGGCATTGTAATGCATTGGACATGGATGCCATTGTGCAGCGCCTAACTTTATTGTCATTGTTCGTCCACTTTAACAAGCGTCTTACGCTGATCAGTGATCGGACGGATTGGTAACACGGGGATTCCATGGTCTAGCATATACCCGAATTTCTCATAATTCAAAACTATTTTGAAATTTGCGGAGCCAGTCTTTATAATTGGGTTTGGTCAAACGATTGTTCTATAGGATATGAGTTAAGAGTCTAGAAGCTGACTTTATAATCCTTAGAGAGTAAAGATTCCAGTTAGAATTTTGTACTTGATTCTAATTTGTTCTAGGGTCTTTTAGAACAAATGTACCTCCCACTATTTTCTCGAATTCCTCACACTCCCCTGGTAGGAAAACGGAAATCCTACACGACTAGGGTTTCTAGTGGGTACTGCGGTCCCACTGATTTACATGCCACCTCACCTAACAGTTATTGGTGACACATAGATTGATGAATGTACAACTCGTGTACAATGCTTCTCAAGCATGTTGCAGTGTAACTTGGTCTCTAAGCCATGAAAACCTCACCTAACAGTTATTGGTCTCATTTCTTAGTTAAGTCAGACCCACCGTATAACCGTAAGAATAAAGTCGTCATTGGGTCCTCACCTAACAGTTATTGGTGCCCAACCCCATCTTTACCCTACAACATCTCATGTCTATAGAGAGGTCCAGCCCCCCGATGCAACTTGACCACTGTATCCAGCCGAGACAAATCAACATCAGAAAGGCCTTAGCAGCTCTACTACAGTGGAAGACCTATTGACTTAATATTGGTTAATCAAGTCTTAGTGTTTGCAACTTGAGCTCTTCATAAGAGGTAATTGAACAATTGACCAGGTAAGCAGATGGGAGGCTTCCCTTACTCAGAGAGTAAGGTCCTAATTAAGTAACCACCTTTCATGCTTTCCTAGACACCAATTAGATCAATTAATCTAATATGACTTGCTCATGTTGGTTCACTCTCGACTTGATTGAGGAGGTTTTAATTAAGGTCTCAATTGGGTTTGCTACATCACATGTAAACCTATCTATCCGACTCTCATTCACATCACATGCAAACGGCACATTGCAGGCAGTTATAATCGCAGCAATAATTAAAGCTAAACTTTAAATAGGTGATGATCATAGATTCTAGTTAGGTCGTATTACAAGCACATGCACGTCAATCGATTAACTGGTCTTCAACTCTTGAATTGGTTCCAAGCCTCCTTGATTCGATCCTTGATCAACTCTTGATCCAATCGCCATCAACCGCTTAGATCACCTGTTCATCTCATGCCTTGTCTTCAACTTGATCGTTGACGTACATCACATCACAGAAATACAACCAGATGTAAAATAAAAATAATAATAAATTACATCTCCTTTTAGGAGGCACGCAGGCCTCTCAAAATATCAAATAAGATGCATGCAAGCATCTGAAAAATTACATGACATCACAGATCACATCGCAGGTCATTACATTTGATACCAAAAGGGTTTGAATCCTATGATCATCACCACATGCAGCAATTATAATTTTTCAGATATGAAAACTAACTGATTATCTCATGACATAGGTTGCTGATCATGCTAATCATGATTCTAAACTTTGTAATCTAATTAACAATGCAATTAGAATCATCATCTTATCACATAAAAATCAGCAAGCAAAAATCAGCACCCTAGAAAAAATCTGCATGCAGAAAATTTTCAGCATGCATAATCTTTCAATTTTCAGATCTAATAAGCCTACTAATAATTAATCCTTACCTTAATATACGAAGCCTAGGCTCTGATACCACTGTTAGAAACCCGCCCATGCCGCAGAAAATTCAAAAATTTAGATGCAGCGGAAGAGGCATGTGCGGGATCAACCGTTCATCGCATGAACGTTGTTTAAAAACCGTTCGTAGATAGATAAGGATTAAAAACTTTTAAATAACATTAGAAGATCATATCTTCACCTTTGTGCGGGTAGATGATCACCGCAAACTGATGATCGTGGTTTAGGATGAAGGTTCGCTTGAAGCCGTTCAAGTGCCCGGCCTCTACGGGTATCCACACGAAGCAGAAAATCGATCCAAGCTTTCTATCTCCCCGGGGTGCTAGCTCCCTTGCAGAGATAACTTTGATGGCTGATATCCTCCCTTTCAATCAATTCTTGATTGTGCTTGGGAGGAGGAAGAAGAAGGATGAAGAGAAGAAGAGGAACGAAGCCCTGCAGCCTTCTTTTTCTTCCTTGCGTTGGAACCAAACGGTGGAGGAAGAAGGAGGCCACCAAGATACCTTTTTTCCCTTTGTTGTTGGTGGCTGAAAAGAGAGGAGAGGAGGGTGGCCACGTGATGGAGAGGAGGAGGGCTTCACTTATCATTAGGGCACCTCCTTTCAAAGCCTTACAAAAGCATCTAGGGCTCCTATTTGGTTTAGTCCAAATCATGAATCAATTGGGTTCAATCTATGCTAGTCCTAATCCAATTAGAACTTGAATGAACCATGACTCAATTGAACTCTTCAATCCTAATCCAATTAGGAGTCATGTTGATTCATTAGATTAATAATTAATTAGGATTTAAGAAATCCTAATCCAATTAGGACTTGTTTAATTCTAGTCCTAATCCAATTAGGACTTTAATTTGAATTCGAAGTCCTAATTCGATTAGGACTCTAGGAATCCTACTCCAAGTAGGAATCCAAATTTAATTCAAAACTCCTAATCTAATTAGGATTGTAGGAATCCTACTCCAAGTAGGAATCCCAGTCCTACTCCAAATAGGATTTCCAGTCCAAGTAGGAATTTCAGTCCAAGTAGGAATCTCAGTCCAAGTAGGATTCCTAGTCCTAATCCAATTAGGACTCTAGAAATCCTACTCCAAGTAGGACTCTTGTTTTAAATCCAATTAATTAATTCTCTTTGCTCCTTCTTCAGCTTATTATCAATCGAATTGATTACTTGTGATTCCTAATCACGATTCAACCATCGGATCGGTCAATGCCTCTAGTGTGTGTGACCCCATAGGTTCTACTCTGACTGGTAGTGAGATATATTGTGATCTCTATCACAATATCATTGAAAACTCCTTTCAATGGGTCAGAACGATTCCAACTCTACTCATTAGGGCTTATCGATCATCGAGATAATCCCTATGAGTCCCACCATCCACCAGTGACACCTAGCAGCATGTAGTGGCTACCCAGCAGAATAGAATGATGAACCTCTAGGTGCAGTTATCATGTGATACAGTCCTTCTATCGTGGATCCCTACAGGACGGAGGTCATGGATAACTCGTCAAACCTCTTCGTCTGTCATATGTCAAGATTTATTTGACTCGAGTTCGATAGTGGAAAACTCTTTCTCCACTTTATATTACTGCCCTGGCCAAGGTCTTAGAACTCAGTCTAACAAATCACATAGGATCACTCCTCTTCTATCAAGGTCGATAGATTCCATGTAAGTGCATACCCTACTCCTACAGTGAACTTACTGCAGCCAATCTACACTACAAGGACCCATATGACTAGAGACCATGTATACATGTAGTCAAACTACAATAACCTCACTGTGAGTAGCCGAAGCACCGCAGGTCAAAGGACCAGTCATACTACTGCAACATCAAGCAAGTCACTGACGAGTGGATAGACGTCCAAGTAACTTCTTGTCTTGGTCACGCTCAGTATCCTTGTTCTCTAACAAGCACCTGCACTATCACTTCAGTGTCCCTACACTGTGGACTCAAGTCTCGTCCATCCAGAAGGAAAGTGATCTGTGCACTGATCGGATCGATCACCGTCCTCGTGATGATCCATTGATCAGGAGCATTTAGAAATTAATCACCAATGATACATGGCTCAAATTCTCAACTCTTGAGAATATGCATCATCATCTTATTAATTTCTTGGACGATTCATAGACACATAATTAATATGAATGAAAAGATGCCTTTTATTTATTCAATAATAAATAGTCAAGTACAAAATTATGTCCCTAGAATTAACAATGTGTCAGCCAGATTGGCTTCTAGGGCATACATCTAACAAAAGAAACATAGGTAGATCAGTGAAGCTCATCATGGATCGGACCATATCCAATAGAGTCCGATTCCTCCTCTCTGACACCCCGTGAGTTGAGGTGTACCCGGAGGCGTCCATTGTGAGACTATGCCATTCTCCTTGAGATAGTCCCGGAATTCCCCACTAAGGTATTCTCCTCCTCGATCTGATCGAAGAACCTTAAGGGTTTTTCCAGTCTATTTTTCTACTTCATTTCTGAACTCTTTGAACTTTTTAAAAGACTCAGATTTGTATCTCATAAGATACACATACCCATATCGTAAATAGTCATCAGTAAAGATAATGAAGTATGAATAACGACCCCTGGCTAGCACATCGAATGGGCCACATACATCAGTGTGTACCAGGGTAAGTATTTCAGTGGTCCTCTCCCCATGTCCTACAAAAGGTAATCTAGCCATTTTTTCTTGAAGACAGGACTCACAAACTGGATATGACTCGGAAGTCAATGGGCCAAGAAGCCCATCTTTCTCCATCTTGTTCATTCTGTCCTCTCCAATATGGCCAAGCCTGAGGTGCCACAAATACTTCTGGTTTATCTCATCTCTGGATCTTTTAGATCCTATGGCACTCACTACTTGCTCAGACACATTCACAGACACATCAATATGCAAGTGATAGAGACTGTCAATCATGAAACCACGTGCAACTAATTTATTTCTGAAATAAATAGAACAGCAGTCTTTGTCAAAAGTCAAAACATGACCATTCTGTGCTAAACACGAAACAGAAATCAAATTTCTGCTAGCAGCAGGGACATAATAACAGTCTCTAAGCAATAAACTAAATCCAGACAGTAATCGCAGAGGGTAGGTGCCTACAGCTACAGCAGTAACTCTTGCCCCGTTGCCAACCCGAAGGCTTACTGCACCTTCCGCCAGCCTCCTACTTTCTTTTAGACCCTGCATAGTAGTGCACAAATGAGCACTAGAGCCAGAATCTATAACCCAACTAGAAGTAGAAGAAACCGTAAGGTTAGTTTCAATCACGAGCAAGTCTAGCATACCTTCAGAAGGTGTGTCCCTTTTGTTCTTCAGGCTCTCGAGGTATGAAGGGCAGTTCCTTTTCCAGTGGCTATCGACGTTGCAGTGAAAACATTTTCCTTTGTCATCAGCCCTTTTCTTATGAACTTCCTTCTTAGGCTTTTTGTCTTTCTTGTGCTTCTTTGCAGGCTTCTTTTTCTTCCAAGTAGACTTTCTCTTGGAACCAGAAGTCAGCTCAGCAGCCAGAACAGAGCCCCTTGAACCTTTCAAGGCCCCTTCAGTAGTTACCAACATATTCAACAATTCGGTCTTAGTGCATTCAATTTTATTCATATGGTAGTTTACTATAAACTGACCAAATGAATCAGGAAGGGATTGCAGGATTAGATCTATCTGCAGTTCCTTATGCATGGACATACCGAGCTTCTCAAGCTCCTTGAGGTCCTTGATCATAGTCAAACAGTGATCGTGGACAGACTGCCCCTCGCGCATCTTTGCCTTGAAGAGCCTCTTGGACACTTCAAAGCGTGCAATGCGGCTCTGCTCACCATACAACTCTTGTAGATGAGCCAGTATTTCTCTAGCAGTCTTAATGTTCTCATGCTGGCATTGAAGTTCGTTAGTCATGGATGCCATGATGTAGCACTTGACCCTAATGTCGTCATCTGTCCACTTTTGATGCGTCTCACGCTGATCATCAGTAGGACGTGCAGGTAACCTAGGGATATCGTTCTCGAGCACATACCCTAGTTTCTCACAATTCAGAATAATTTTCAGGTTTCTAAGCCAGTCTTTATAGTTGGTTCCAGTCAGTCGATTGGTCTCAAGGATACGGGTCAAAGGGTTTGAAGCTGACATTGTGATCTGTAGAGAGTAAAGATTCTAGTTAGACTTTGTACTTAAACTTAATTTGTTCTATGGACTTTTAAAATAAATATGCTCCCACTATTTTCTCGAATCCCTCATACTCCTCTGATGGAGAAACGAAAAACCTACGCGACTAGGATTTTTAGTGGGTACTGCGGTCTCACCGATTTACATGCCGCCTCACCTAACAGTTATTGGTGACATATAAATGGATGAGTGTACAACTCTTGTACAATGCTTCTCAAGCATATTGCAGTGGTACTTGGTCTCTAAGTGATGAAGACCTCACCTAACAGTTATTGGCCCCATTACTTAGTTAAGTCGGACCCACCGTATAACCGCAGAAATAAAGTCGTCATTGGGTCCTCACCTAACAGTTATTGGTGCCCAACCCCACCTTTACCCCACAACATCTTATGTCTAATAGAGAGGTTCAGTCCCCCGATGCAACTTGCCCACTATGTCCAGCCGAGATAAATCAACACCGAAAAGACCTTAGCAGCTCTACTACGGTGGAAGACCTATGGACTTAATATTGCATAATCAAGTCTTAGTGTTTGCAACTTGAGTTCTTCATAAGAGGTAATCGAACAATTGGCCAGGTAAGCAGGTGGAAGGCTCCCCTTACTCAGAGAGTAAGGTCCTAATTAAGTAACCACCTTATAGGCTTGCCTAGACACCAATTAGATCAATTAATCTAATATGACTAACTTATGTTGGTTCACCCTCGACTGATTAGGAAGGTTTCGATTTAGGTCTCACTCGATCGTGTATTCACATCTCAAGCAAATATAAGTCTACCCGCATAGACATAAGCATTAAACATCCAGGCATTTATCAAAATAAAATTAAATGGTGATGATCATGGATCCAGGATGGGGTCATTTTACAAGCACATGCACGTCAATTGGTTTGATCGTCTTCAACTCTTGACTCGATCTTGATTCCTTAGGTCCAATTGTGATCAACTCCTTGATCCATCTTCAATCATCCCTTGATCTCGATCCGCGCATGTTGAGCTTGTTGATGTACATATCGATCAACCATCGACGTGCAACACACATCACAGATTACATCCCAGATTGCTTTAAAAATTAAAATTAAAATAAAAGAATAAATTACAACCCTTTTCATGAGACACGCAGGTCTCTAATACATGAATTTAAGATGCACGCAGGCATCTAAAAATTAAAATTACATGCATCACAGAACATTGCAGAACATTTCAGCACATTCAAAAGGTCCATCCATGATCATCACCATACGCATCACATGCATAAAAATTATTTTTTAGATCTGATATTTAACTGATTATTTCATCTCATGACTTGCTGATTATGCAAGATATGATTCTAAACATTTGTAATCACATTATCAAAGTATTAGAATCATTAATCCAAGCATCCAATAATTAGTATGCAGAAAAATCAGCAAGCTGAAAATTCTGCATACATAAATTTCAGCAAGCATAATCCCTTAAATTTCAGATCTAAAATACCTTGAAAAATTTAATTCTAATCTTAATCTACATAACCATGGCTCTGATACCACTATTAGGATCCCACATATGCCATAAAAATTCGAAATAATTTTCAGATTGCAGCGGAAAAACTATGCGGGATCCGTTCATCGCATGAACGTATTTTAAAACCATTCGTTTGTTGATAGATTAGAATTAAATTATTTTAAGCTATTTTTAAATCATTAAGAAGATTAGATCTTCACCTTGTGCGGGTAGATGGTCTCCGCAAATCTGATTCACGTGGATTTGTAGAAGGTTCGATGGAAGCCGCACACGCGTCCGGCCTCTACGGGTATCCACACGAGGTAATGATTCGATCGAAGCCTACGTATCTCCCCGGGGTGCTAGCTCCCTTGCAGAGATGGCTTTTGATGGCTGAAGTCCTCCTTTTCAATCAACTCTTAAATGCTTAGGGAGGAGGAGGAAGAATGATGGATCAAAAGGAACAAGAACAAAGCCCTACAGCCTTTTTCTTTTTCTTCCCTTTTAAAACCGAAATGAAGAAGGAAGAGGGCGATCAAGGCTCTTCTTTTTCTTCTCTTGATGGCGGCTCAAAGGAGGAAGATGAAGGTGAAAGGTTGCTGTCAAAATGCATCAGAAAAGGATGAAGAAGAGGGGTCACATGCCTCCTCTTTTAATCCCTAAAGTGATAAGGATGAGTTCCTATTTTTTAGGAACTCATCTTTATCTTTTGTTTTGGCCAACAAGGAGGGGCGTGCGCCCCTCCTCTTTCTCCCACGCACACCCCAAGGGGAGGGGCATGGGCCCCTCCCTCAAGTTTATTTAAATCTGCTATTTAAATAAATTAAAGGGGGTTTTAATTTGGGTCCATTGTATGAGTCTAATTCTAGTCAAAATAGGATTTTTATGAACCCATTTCAATTTCCTCCAAATCCTAATCTAATTAGGATTTAATTGAACCATGACTCTATTGAACTCTTCAATCCTAATCCAATTAGGAGTCATAAAATTAATTAGATTAAATTTAAAATTAATTAGGACTTAAAATAATCCCAATCTAATTAGGACTTATTAAATTTCAGCCCTAAGACAATTAGGACTTTAGAAATCCTATTCCAAATAGGATTCTAATTTAATTTGAAATCCTAATCCAATTAGGACTCCAAGGATCCTACTCCAAGTAGGACTCATGATCAAGTCCAATTAATTAAATTTAATTAATTAAATTAAATTGCAATCCGATTGCAATTGTTCCTTCTTCTAACCACTAACTCTTAGCAGGTTTTCATTTATCAATCTAATTGATTATTTGTGATTCCTAATCACATTCAACCATCGGATCGGTCATTACCTCTAATGTGTGTGACCCCATAGGTTCCATTCTGACTGGTAGTGAGATATATTGCAATCTCTATCACAATATCATTGAAAACTCTTTTCAATGGGTTGAAACAATTTCAACTCAACTCATCAGGGTTTATCGACCATCAAGATGATCCCTGTGAGTCTCACCATCCACCAGTGACACCTAGCAGTATGTAGTGGCCACCCAGCAAAATAGAATGATGAACCTCTAGGTGCAGTTATCATATGATACAGTCCTTCTATCGTGGATCCCTACAGACTGGAGGTCATGGATAACTCGTCAAACCCCGTCGTCTGTCATATGTCTAGATTTATTCGACTTGAGTTTGATAGTGGAAAACTCTTTCTCCACTGTATATTATTGCCCTGGCCAAGGTCTTAGAACTCTGTCTAATAAATTACATAGGATCACTCCTCTTCTATCAAGGTCGATAGATTCCATGTAAGTGCATAACCTACTCCTACAGTGAACCTACTGCAGCCAATCTATACAACAAGGACCCATATGACTAGAGACCATGTATTTATGCAGTCAAACTACAATAACCTCACTGTGAGTAGCCGAAGCACCACAGGTCAAAGGACCAGTCACACTACTGCAACATCAAGTAAGTCACTGACGAGTGGATAGACATCCAAGTGACTTCTTGTCTTGGTCACGCTCAGTACCCTTGTTCTCTAACAAACACCTGCACTCTCACTTCAGTGTCCCTACACTGTGGACTCGAGTCTCGTCCATCCATAAGGAAAGCGATCTGTGCACTGATCGGATCGATCACCGTCCTCGTGATGATCCATTGATCAGGAGCATTTAGAAATTAATCACCAATGATACATGGCTCAAATTCTCAACTCTTGAGAATATGTATCATCATCTTATTAATTTCTTGGACGATTCATAGACACATAAACAATATGAATGAAAAGATGCCCATTTATTATTCAATAATAATAAAGTCAAGTACAAATTTATGTTCCAGAATAAATAATGTGTCTGCCAGATTGGCTTCTAGGGCATACATCTAACACCTCCTTCTTTTCCTTGCTTGGTGCGGCAAACAAGAGGGGCCGGCGCCCCTCTTGGAAGGTTATCAAGGAGCTCCTGAAAGTTAGGAGCTTCACTTGCTTATAAAGGGCTATGGGAGGCACCTAGGGCGTTGATTAGAAGCCCTCTTCCCTTTGTGCCGTGGCCTCCCTCTGCCCTTTCCTTGGTTCAGCCGCAAGCAAGAAGAGGAGAAGAAAGAAGCTTGGCGGCCTCCTCCCTCCTCCTTTGCTTCATCCAACGCAAGGGAAAGAAAAGGGTTTCAAAGGTGCTTTGATTCTTCTTCAATCTTCATCCTTCTTCTTCCTCCTCCCAAGCACATTCAAGAGTTGAAAGAAAGAGAGGAGATCAGCCATTGAAGTAGTCTCTGTAAGGGAGCTAGCACCCCGGGGAGACAAAGAAGCTAGGATCATTTTTTTGCTTCGTGTGGATACCCGTAGAGGCCGGACACTTGAACGGCTTCAAGCGAACCTTCATCCTAAACTACAAACTTCAGTTTGCGGTGGTCATCTACCCGCACAAAGTGAAGATCTGATCTTCATAATGTTTTAAAAGTTTTTAATCCTTATCTAACTACGAACGATTTTTGAACAACGCTCATGCGATGAACGGTTGATCCCGCGCATGCCTCTTCCGCTGCATCTGAATTTTTTCTTAAATTTTCTGCGGCATGGGCGGGTTCTAAAAGTGGTATCAGAGCAAAGGTCCAAGAGTTGTGACCGATCTCTGAAAACTCTCACACCTGATGTGTGACGAAGCGTGGCTCTCCGTCCGGAGGCGTATAGAGATGCGTGCTCTGATAGGTATACATGGGTGTCACCCTATTTTTAATAGGACCGAACCCATGTAGGAGTGGAGACTCCCCCCCAACAGTGGTATCAGAGCCTAGGCATCGTAGATTAAGATAAGGATTAATAATCTAAAGGCATCTTAGATCTAAAATTTAAAAGGTTATGCGTGCTGAAAATTTTCTGCATGCAGATTTTTTAGGGTTGCTGATTTTTGCATGCTGATTTTTATGTGATAAATTGATGATTCTAGTTGCATTGTTAATGGGATTACAAAGTTTAGAATCATGATTAGCATGATCAACAACCTATGTCATAACATAATCAATAAAGTTTCAGATCTGAAAAGTATAATTGCTGCATGTGGTGATGATCATAGGATTCAAACCCTTTTGGTATCAAATGTAATGACCTGCGATGTGATCTGTAATGTCATGTAATTTTTCAGATGCTTGCATGCATCTTATTTGATGTTTTGAGAGGCCTGCGTGCCTCCTAAAAGGGGATATAATTTATTATTATTTTTATTTTATATCTGGTTGTATTTCTGTGATGTGATGTACGTCAACGATCAAGTCGAAGACAGTGCATGAGATGAACGGCGATCTGAGTGGTTGATGGTGATTGGATCAAGAGTTGATCAAGGATCGAATCAAGGAAGCTTGGAACCAATTCAAGAGTTAAAGACTAGTTGATCGATTGACGTGCATGTGCTTGTAATATGATCTAATTAGAATCCATGATCATCATCTATTTAAAGTTTAGCTTTATTTATTGTTGCGATTATAACTGCCTGCGATGTGCCGTTTGCATGTGATGTGAATGAGAGCGGGGTAGATAGGTTTACATGTGATGTAACAAACCCAATGAGATCTAAACTAAAATCTTCTCAATCAAGTCGAGAGTGAACCAACATGAGCGAGTCATATTAGATTAATTGATCTAATTGGTGTCTAGGAAAGCATGAAAGGTGGTTACTTAATTAGGACCTTACTCTCTGAGTAAGGAGAGCCTCCCACCTGCTTACCTGGTCAATTGTTCGATTACCACTTATAAAGAGCTCAAGTTGCAAACACTAAGACCTGATTAACCAATATTAAGTCAATAGGTCTTCCACTGTAGTAGAACTGCTAAGATCTTTCTGATGTTGATTTGTCTCGGCTGGACACAGTGGGCAAGTTGCATCGGAGGGCTGGACCTCTCTATAGACATGAGATGTTGTAGGATAAAGGTGGGGTTGGGCACCAATAACTGTTAGGTGAGGACCCAATGACGACTTTATTTCTACGGTTATACGGTGGATCTGACTTAACTAAGAAATGGGACCAATAACTGTTAGGTGAGGTCTTCATGGCTTAAAGACCAAGTAGCACTGCAACATGCTTGAGAAGCATTGTACAAGAGTTGTATACTCATCTATTTATGTGTCACCAATAACTGTTAGGTGAAGTGCCATGTAAATCGGTGGGACCGCAGTACCCACTAGAAACCCTAGTCGCGAAGGTTTTTCGTTTTCCTACCAGGAGAGTGTAAGGGATTCGAGAAAATAGTGGGAGGAACTTTTGTTCTAAAAGACCTTAGGATAAATTTAGATCAAGTCCAAAGTCTAACTAGAATATTTACTCTCTGTAGATCACAATGTCAGCTTCAAATTCTTTGATCCGTATTCTTGAGACCAACCGATTGACTGGAACCAATTACAAGGACTAGTTTAGAAACCTCAAAATTATTTTGAACTGTGAGAAATTAGGCTACATACTCGAAATAGATATCCCCAGACTACCAGCACGTCCTACTGATGATCAGCGTGAGACGCATCAAAAGTGGACGGATGATGATGTTAGAGTCAAGTGCTACATCATGGCATCCATGTCCAATGAACTCCAATGCCATCATGAGAATATGAAGACTGCTAGGAACATACTGGCACACCTGCAAGAGTTGTATGGTGAGCAGAGTTGCACAGCTCGTTTTGAAGTGTCCAAGAGGCTCTTCAAAGCAAATATGCACGAAGGGCAGTCTGTCCATGATCACGGTCTAACTATAATCAAGGACCTAGAAGAGCTTGAGAAGCTCGGTATGCATGCACAAGGAATTGCAAGTAGATCTGATCCTTCAATCCCTTCCTGATTCATTTGGACAGTTTATAGTAAACTACCACATGAAGATTGAATGCACTAAGACTGAACTATTAAACATGTTGGTAACTGCTGAGGGAGCCTTGAAAGGTTCAAGAGGCAATGTCCTTGCTGCTGAGTTGACTTCTGGTTCCAAGAGAAAGTCTACTTGGAAGAAAAAGAAGCCTGCAAAGAAGCAGAAGAAAGACAAGAAACCAAAGAAGAAAGTTCAAAAGAAAAAGGCTAATGACAAAGGAAAATATTTCCACTGCAATATCGATGGCCACTGGAAAAGAAACTGTCCTTCATATCTTGAGAGCTTGAAGAACAAGAAGGGAGACATACCTTCAGAAGGTATAGACTTGCTCGTAATTGAAACTAATCTAACGATTTCTTCTACTTCTAGTTGGGTTATAGATTCTGGTTCTAGTGCTCATTTGTGCACTACCATGCAGGGTCTAAAAAAAAGTAGAAGGCTGGCGGAAGGTGCGGTAACCCTTCGGATTGGCAATGGAGCAAAAGTTGCTGCTGTGGCTGTGGGCACCTATCCTCTGCGACTACCGTCTGATTTTAGTTTATTACTTAGAGACTGTTATTATGTACCTGCTGCTAGCAGAAATTTGATTTCTGTTTCATGTCTAGTACAGGATGGTCATATTTTTACTTTTAACAAAGACTGTTGTTCTATTTATTTCAGAAATAAAATAGTCGCATGTGGTTCAGTCTCTATCATTTACATATGGATGAGTTTGTGAATGTTTCTGAGCAAGAAGTGAATGCCATAGGATCCAAGAGATCCAGGGATGAGATAAACCAAAAGTATTTGTGGCACCTCAGGCTTGGCCATATTGGAGAAGACAGAATGAACAAAATAGAGAAAGATGGGCTTATCGGCTCATTGACTTCCGAGTCATATCTAGTTTGCAAGTTCTATCTTCAAGGAAAAATGGCTAGATTACCCTTTGTAGGATATGGGGAGAGGACCACTGAAATACTTATCCTAATATACACAGATGTGTGTGGCCCATTCGATGTGCTAGCTAGGGGACGTTATTCATACTTCATTACCTTTACCGATGATTATTCACGATATGGGTATGTGTATCTTATGAGACACAAATATGAATCTTTTGAAAAGTTCAAAGAGTTCAAAAATGAAGTAGAAAAACAAACTGGAAAACCTCTTAAGGCTCTTCGATCAGATCGAAGAGGAGAATACCTTAGTGGAGAATTTCAGGACTACCTCAAGGAAAATGGCATAGTTTCACAATGGACACCTCCTGGTACACCTCAACTCAACGGGGTGTTAGAGAGAAGAAATCGGACTCTATTGGATATGGTCAGATCCATGATGAGCTTCACTGATTTACCTATGTTTCTTTGGGAAGATGCCTTACTCACAGCGATTTATTTATTGAATAGAGTTTCCTCTAAATCCGTTCCTACCACACTGTATGAGATATGGCATGGTAAGAAACTAAGTCTTGGTCATCTCAAGATTTAGGGATGTCCGGCCCACGTCAAGCGATTACAGGCAGACAAGCTAGAGGCTAGGACCATAAGTGCTCGTTTCATAGGATATCCTAAAGAGTCATTAGGATATAATTTTTTCGTCTCAGAGGATCACAATGTATTTGTGAGCCGACATGCCATCTTCTTGGAAAAACAGTTTATCCATGATAGAGGCAGTGGGAGGAAAATTGAACTTGAAGAGAAAGTCTCTGAAAAGCAACGAGTCATGGATCCTATAGAACCCATTCATACAGAGCTAGTACACGTTGTCCCCCATCCACCTCATAGATCAATTAGGGTCTCCCATCCTCCTGATAGATACTTAGGTATGCTTGAAGAGGATACTGAGGAAATATTTCTCATGGGAGATAAAGAACAAATACAAGATCCCAAAACCTACGATGAGGCGATATCAGATATCGATTCCAAGAAATGGCTGGAAGCCATGAAGTCGGAGTTAGACTCCATGCATTCCAACCAAGTCTGGACCTTAGTAGATCCACCAGAAGATATTGTACCTATTGGATGTAAATGGATCTACAAAAGAAAAATAGGTTCGGATGGAAAGGTAGAGACCTATAAGGCAAGACTTGTGGCGAAAGGGTATAGTCAGCGCGAAGGCATTGACTATCAGGAGACCTTTTCACCTGTAGCCATGCTGAAATCCATCCGTACACTGCTTGCCATTGCAGCATTTCATGATTATGAAATTTGGCAGATGGATGTGAAAACTGCTTTTCTGAATGGATATCTTGATGAAGATATCTATATGGAACAACCTTTGGGATTCACTTCCAGTGATGTAGATCACAAGGTCTGCAAGCTGCAAAGGTCCATTTATGGACTAAAGCAAGCATCTCGAAGTTGGAACACTCGTTTTAATGATGCAATCAAAACATTTGATTTCATCAAAAACAAAGAGGAACCGTGTGTTTATAAAAAGGTTAGTGGGAGTGCTGTCGTTTTTCTCGTACTGTACATGGATGACATTCTCCTGATTGGGAATGATATTCCCATGCTAACCTCGGTCAAGGTCTGGCTGTCAAAAGAGTTCTCCATAAAAGACCTTGGAGAAGCATCCTATATTTTGGGGATTAAGGTCTATAGAGATAGATCTAAAAGAATGCTTGGCCTATCACAAAAGATATACATAGAGGAGGTGCTGAAGAGGTTCAGCATGGAAAACTCCAAGAGAGGTCTCTTACCCCTTAGGCATGGAATTCATCTCTCAAGGAAGATGTGCCCCAACACATCTGAGGAGATTCAACGCATGAGCAAAATTCCATATGCTTCAGCAATAGGAAGCCTCATGTACGCCATGCTGTGTACACGACCTGATATAGCACTTGCAGTGAGTGTCACTAGCATATATCAGTCAAATCCAGGCGAGGAGCACTGGACTGCTGTGAAGAACATTCTTAAGTACTTAAGAAGAAGGAAAGATTTGTTCTTGGTCTTTGGGGGAGCATCAGAATTAAAGGTAGAAGGATACACAGATTCAGACTTCATGATAGATGTCGATGATAGAAAGTCTATATCCGGATATGTGTTCTTATGCAATGGTGGTATGGTGAATTGGAAGAGTTCTAAACAACCGATCATTGCTGACTCTATTATGGAAGCTGAATACATCGCCGCATCTGAAGCTGCTAAGGAAGGCTTCTGGTACAAGAAATTCATTGCAGAATTGAATGTGATGACATCAGATGCCATAACACTCTACTGCGATAATAATGGCGCCATAGCTCTTGCTAAGGAACCAACGTCTCATCAGAAGTCGAAGCACATAGAGCGGCGCTATCACCTCATATGCGAATACGTTGAAAAGAAATATGTTGAGATGCAGAGAGTAGACTCCGCGGATAACGTGGCGGACCCGTTCACTAAGTAGCTGAGTCAGCAGAAGATTGAAGCCCACCTTGAGAAGATGGGGCTTAGATCTATAACTGATTGGCTTTAGTGCAAGTGGGAGATTGTTAGATATATGCCCTAGAAGCCAATAAGGCTGACACATTATTAATTCTGGGACATAATTTTGTACTTGACTATTTATTATTGAATAAATAAAAGGCATCTTTTTCATTCATATTGTTTATATGTCTATGAATCGTCCAAAAAATTAATAAGATGATGCATATTCTCAAGAGTTGAGAATTTGAGCTATGTATCATTAGTGATTAATTTCTAAATGCTCCTGATCGATGGATCATCATGAGGACGGTGATCGATCCGATAAGATCAGTGCACACATCACTTTCATTATGGATGGACGAGACTCGAGTCCACAGTGTAGGGACACTGAAGTGATAGTGCAGGTACTTGTTAGAGAACAAGGGTACTGAGCGTGACCAAGACAAAAAGTCATTTGGATGTCTATCCACTCGTCAGTGACTTGCTTGATGTTGCAGTAGTGTGACTAGTCCTTTGACCTGCGATGCTTCGGCTGCTCACAGTGAGGTTATTGTAGTTTGACTGCACGCATATATGGTCTCTAGCCATATGGGTCCATGCAGTGTAGATTGGCTGCAGTAGGTTCACTGTAGGAGTAGGGTATGCACCTATAAGGAATCTATCAACCTTGATAGATAAGGAGAGATCCCATGTGATTCATAAGACTGAGTTCGTAAGACCTCAGCCGGGGCAGATTGTACAATGGAGAAAGAGTTTTCCACTCACGAGCTTAAGTCAAATAAATCTTGACATATGACAGGCGATGGGGTTTGACGAGTTGTCCATGACCTCCGCCCTGTAGGGATCCACGATAGAAGGACTGTATCACACGATAACTGCACCTAGAGGTTCATTATTCTATTCTGCTGGGTAGCCACTACATGCTGCTAGGTGTCACTGGTGGATGGTGAGACTCACAGGTAATATCTCGATGATCGATAAACCCTAATGAGTTGAGTTGGAATCGTTCCAACCCATTGAAAGGAGTTTTCAATGATATTGTGATAGGGATCGCAATATATTTCACTACCAGTCAGAATAGAACCTATGGGGTCACACACAATAGAAGTATTGACTGATTCGATGGTTGAAATGTGATTATGAATCACGAGTAATCAATTTGATTGATGATCAGTTGAAGAATGAACAATGAAAATTAATTAATTGGACTTAAACACAAATCCTACATGGAGTAGAATTTCGGGAGTCCTAATTGGATTAGGACTGAAAATCCTACTTGGAGTAGGACTGGGAGTCCTACTTAGAATAGGATTCCAACAATCCTAATTAGATTAGGATTTTGAATTCAATTTGGATTCCTACTTAGAATAGGATTCCTAGAAGTCCTAATTGGATTAGGACTTTGGATTCAAATTAGAGTCCTAATTGGATTAGGATTAAAATTAAATAAGTCCTAATTGGATTAGGATTTCTCAAGTCCCAATTAATTATTAATCTAATGACTCCTAATTAGATTAGGATTGAAGGGTTCAATTGAGTCATGATTCATTGAGTTCTAATTGGATTAGGACATTGCATGGATCAAACCCAAAATTGGTTCACCCTTGGACTAAGCCTAATTAGATTAGGGCTTAGCCACATTAGGGCATCCCAATCCTTACTTAATGAGGATTAGGTTAACCATGAAGGAGGGGCACACGCCCCTCCTCCTTTTCCTTGCTTGGTGCGGCAAACAAGAGGGGCCGGCGCCCCTCTTGGAAGGTTATCAAGGAGCTCCTAAAAGTTAGGAGCTCCACTTGCTTATAATGGGCTATGGGAGGCACCTAGGGCATTGATTAGAAGCCCTCTTCCCTTTGTGCTGTGGCCTCCCTCTGCCCTTTCCTTGGTTCAGCCGCAAGCAAGAAGAGGAGAAGAAAGGACTCATAATCTTGTTCCCTAGCTTCTTACCCAACTGTGACATGCATTAATTATACATTCAGTCTTGTATCAAGGACTCATAATCTATGTATCAATCATAAACATAGAAAACATTAATTGACTCAACTCCCCCCTCACTAAATCTTCCTTTTTCTATTAATTAACTTGCTATTTATGTGCATTTTGATGCAGGAGCATCTCACTCACACCTTGGGCCATTACTGTTGGGACAAGGCGCAATAAAAAATTGAATTCTTTCTCTTTCTAAAATTTTCCTGACTCCCGAGCCATCTCCGACTTTTCGAGTTGACTCCGCTGAGGCTCGAGTCGACTTCGGCACCTCCCGAGTCGACTCCGCCTAGCTCGAGTCGACCCCAATCTGCTCCGAATCGACTCCAGTTGACCTCGAGTCGACTCCGGCGTGTTTTGAAACAACTCCCATCATTTTTCTCACCCTCTTCATCCTGGATGAACAATAACCCAGACTGACATCCGGTTACTTCATCCCAGATTCGATCCACTTTTCAAACTCCAATTTTTATGAAATTTATACTTAATACTCTACACTCATAGGGGTTTCCAGAATGGTGACATGCATCTCCATCATAGGCCGATTGACCCCGAAACAATTCACTGAAATTAGGACTTTGGTACAGGTTTTCCGCAGCCTCGGAAAATCTTGTCGAAATCCAATTTTCTCTCTTTTAATGGCCTCTAACAATTCTATCTAACCTCTCTAGACCACATCCACCCTTTGTATAGCCTAATTTCATTAGAAGACTAGGTAGGGATGGGTATTTACCTTTTTCTCTTTAGAAAATCGAGGTCTTTGTGTAGAGGGGAAGGAGACTAGCACTTCTCCTTTCAGCCGGCAGCACCACCGACTCCTCTTCCACCTCTGCGATTCCCCCTTCCCTTCTTCTTTCTTCTTCTTCTTCTTCTTCTTCTTCTTCTTCTTCTTCCTTTTTTTTTTCTTCCACCGCCTGAGACCCAGCCGTTTCCTTCTCTCTGTGTCTCTCCCTTTGTTTAAATCCCACCGCCACAGCCAAACCAAACCCCCATTTAAGTTACATCACATTATTTTTTTTGTTTAAAATTATTAATTTCCCATTTTGCCCTTGCCAGTTCAATGCATCTACTGTTATGCCATTAACTTTTGATTCCTTCCAATTTTATCCCTTATATCAATTTTAAGGACTATTCTATCCTTCTTTATATAGGAAAAAAAATTTGGGGTTATTACACCAGCGCCCCCACCCGTTTCCCTCACGTGGATAAGATCTTCTGAGTGGGAAGATAAGGGCGGAGAAACGGCGGACGCGTGCGATGTTGGGTTTCCCAGTGCCCTAGGGCGCAGCGGAAGATACGGGATTATAAAATTTTCTTATAAAAACCCATTATATGAAACCCTAATAAGCCAAGATCACCTTAATAGTATGACCAAATAATGTAGAAAATATAATCTTGGTATAGAAGAATACCTATCACGCTATATCCAATATGTCTGAAGATGTCCTAAGGTGCCCAAATGTTCACCCTCCGATGTTGATCCACACAGGAATGGGTTCAAGACTCTAGCTCCACCAAAATTTGATTCTAATTGTTCAATCCTTCCAAAGGATTTAATTGGCTGATTTTCCTTCACTTCCTTCTTCCTTTCTACCTCTAAAACATTTACTAGCCTTTTTGTCCTAAAGAAGACCCTCTTGTCTTGGGTTAGGACAAAAGAGAGAGGCTTGTAAAAAAGAAGGGATAAGGGAGAGAGAAGGAAAGGCTTTTTCTTGGATGATCTTTAGAACCCCAAGGCACCTCTTATTTATAAGAGATGGAGGGATGCATCATAAAGGGATGCATCCCATCCACACACCTCATCATGATGAGGCATGTGCCAAGAGAGGCATTCCATCATGATGGGGTGCTAAGGAGAAGGGTGTATCAATTTCTTTCTCATGTCTCCCTCTTAAATTCTGATGATCGAAGGGCCCAAATGCAGTGAACCAAAGCCAATGGTCCAGATCTAGGCGCCATCTAATGGTCCAAATCAAGGCATCATCATCCAGGGTGCCATCCAATGGTCCAGAAGCAAGATGCCATCACCGATGGTCCAGATTCAGGCGCTGAGCAACGGTCCAGATCTTTCATTCAGAGAGCCATCCAGTGGTCCAGATTCAGGCGCTGACCAATGGTACAGATCCTTCATTCAGGAATCCATCCAATGGTCTAGATGAAGGCGCCAACCAGTGGACCAGATCCTTCATCCAGGAAGCCATCCAATGGTCCAGATGAAGGCGCCAACCAGTGGACCAGATCCTTCATCCAGGGAGCGATCCAATGGTCCAGAAGTGAAGGCCCTATCAAACCCAATCCAATTGGGTTTAACCAACTTAAAGAAAACATTAAACCTAATCAAATCAGGTCTAATTAAAGCCAAATGGGTTTCAACTCTTGGCTAACTCATATTAGGTCATGATCTAATCACATTAGATCAACCTAACCTAAGAATCAGATTCGAATTTAATTTGAATCAGGAGTTATGGTTTGCAACACGTGCTAGCATGTTCATCTTGCAAACATGATCTAATCCAATTAGACCCTTGATCAGTTCCCTTGTGTGTGACCCATTGGGTTCCTTATCTTAGCCAGTAGTAGGTGCAGGTGCAAGTTGACCTAACCTGATTAGAATATCTTTAATCCAATTTAGGTTCAATTTAGTGCTAAACCTGACTTAGCAATCAGAACCTTTCTGATGCTTTGATCTAATCAAACTCTTTGATCCGATCAACCCACAAGACATGATTGACGTCTAGCAACGTATCATGTCTACCCGAAAGATGAGGAATGTATTGGACAAATCCAAACATACCCTTAAATGGCAAGTTACCGTGCAATTCAATCCCTCAGTCATACTACATCCTGAATAAGTGCATGAGTATGGATCAATATCAAACTCAATCACTTATTCATGTCTCTCTCAATCTTTTATATGATAATTCAAACAATGAAACATTAGAAACTCTTTCTAATATTCATTTTGCTTTGATCAAAGGCTTCTTGAATCATCATAGGATTAGAGTAAGTAGGATGTTACCTTCTCTTACTAGAAGTGACTGATTTCTTGTTGACCTACTCACAACCTTCGTACAAAATCCACCATATCCAGAATACCCCGTACACAACGTAATGTTGTGAATGAGGGTAAACCAAAACATAGCTTCAAGTGCACAAGGTACCATGGTGATCTCAGGTCTAAGGATCACTTGCACAAATCCCACTATGAGAACCATCTTTTGATAATTAAGTAAGAATCCATAAGATGTTCTCATGGCTGGTCATTTCAGTGAACTCATTCCTCTAATGAGCACCCACATCTTTGTATTAGTGTCTCATACAAGTGATTGTGAGATCAATCACCCTCTACATCGAGCATACATAAGATGTGCCAGTCTTTCCGGTAATATTGATCTCCGACTCAATATACCAATTTGACTGGAAATATTCTAAATTAGGATTTTAGGATTTTAGGTCTCACTGGTATGATCTCATCATAACCCTAAAACCCATGTCCTAATTTATGGGGTTCATCATCCAATAATAAAACAGATAAGCAGCAAATGATGAAACACAATGCCTTTATTGATATATATCGAGTGTCAAAGTACATGATTTGGAGGATTACAAAGAGAAACCCATCAAATGATTGGCTTATAGGGCATCTACTCTTTCATGCGAGATGCGTAGAAGATTTGGACGACGCGGGATAAAGATTGGAGCTGATCCGAAAGTTGGGAAGAAGATAAGCTGGGAGCTGATCGCGTTGAACAGTTGGCTTGATCCTTGGATGCAGGTAATGATGCTCATGGCTGAGATGAAGTTGGAGTGTGAATGCCGTTGGGAAGAAGCTGGAGACTCGGGCTCTGTTCGGGAGAAAGAACCAATGTGTTCCATGGTGATGCTGGGAATTTCGTGACGCTCGGGATGAAGTTGTTTGGGATGCAATCAGCTCAGGAGGAAGATTGGAGTTGATCCAGTTGGATGAAGGGGTTGTTCTATTTGAAAGTTTGATTTCCTTCAGCTGGGAACAAATTCATTCGGCTGGGAATATGTTCATGTGGTTGGGAATAGGGGATGATGCATGACGTGGGCGTTTGAGAGGATCTCGGAGGCTGGGATCAATCCGGAGAGATGCTGGATTGGTTTGGGAGGAAGGATTTTTAGTTGGAGATGATCTGGAAGAAGAGAGTCATGGACGTGAGACAGGGTGGATGGCTGGGAAGTTTGGGATGTTGGGACTCTGTTTCGAAGCAGGGGATAAGAAAGCAAGGCTGGATTTGTGAGCGTGGATAGGCTGGTTCTCATCTGGAAGTTGGGAAAGATGCGGAGAAGATAGAACTAATGAGATGCAGAGGATTATGTTCACGGTTGAGAGGAGATGCCGGAAGACACGTGAACGGGAAGATAAGGATGAACCGAGATAGAAGGAAGGCTGAGATCCATGTTTGGGAGTTTGGGGATGCTATTGATGGCTGGTTGCGGTTGGGAGGAAATTCAGAATGTTGGGGAGGACGCGGAGGAGAGGAGGAGGAAGAGCTTGGACCTTATCCGTGGGAGATAAGCATGGCTAGAGATGGAGCTAATCCGGGCTTATCCGGGTTGGGATCTAGCGGAAGAAGCTGGGAGATTCGGAGAAGAATGCGGATGTGGGAAGTATGGCAACCCGGCTGGCCGCGGGATAGGAGTGAATCGCGGAACACCCGTCGTGGGAGGAGATGGGATTCTGGGGATCCTATGCGATCGGCCAGGACGAGCGTGAAGCTGACAGGATCTCGGCTCTGTTTGTGAACGTGGGAGCGAAGGAGAGAGACTTGTTCAGATTCATGAAAATAAATTATTTGGGATGGCACGTGCGGAGAAATGAAAATTGGGGTCGACTCTTATTGGTTGGAAGGATCTGATTCATGGGGTGCATGCGATTTGGGTTCAGAGGTCATCCCAAATGAGTTTGACTCGACCTGCATTCATTAGGCTTAATTAATAAATAATTAAATCAAACTCAAATTAATTTATTAAAATGCAATGATGAGGATAACATATCTTTTATGGTTAAATTTACAAAATATGTGTATTAAAATAATGATAAGTGCTATGAGAAAGAGGTTAATTTATGTATTATTTAGCACTTATCACACCCCCAAACCTACATTTTGCTAGTCCTCGAGCAAAAAAGAAATTAACTCACTTTCTCAGGAATCGCGATTGCATTTACCGTATGCAATGAGGCTTTAAACCTAGGTGGCCCTAGTGGACGAGTTTTGTCTCGTGATGGTTTCCGGCGTAGATACCCACAAACTATTGTCTCTTCCCAAAAAATTATTTCATCATTTCATAAGATCTAATACATAAATGCCAAGAATTTCAAAAGCACATAAAGTTTTAATTAATAAGTCAGCCCTGAAGGAAAAATATCCCGCAAAATCCGATAAAATCGGATGCCAGGTCAGAAAATCAGTTTTAAAATTTTATCTATTTATTTATAACAGGTATAAATAAATAACATAACTATATTATGTTTACCATACCTCGATCCCGCAGCGGAAGATGGTTAAGGTACTCAGGAATAGAATCTGGTACAGGGCCAAGTGCTGGATCAGATACTGGATCGGATGCTAGATCTGGTACTGGATCGGAAACTGGATCTGGTGCCGGATCTGGTACTGATGGATCTGGTGCTATGCGAGGCCCGGATGTACGGACCCTCTACTTCACACGCACGCCAAGAAATGCAGGAAGGTAGGATGATGTCTGTATAGTGAAAAACCCTTTTGCAAATAAACCCCTGGAAGAAAAGAATTTCAAAAATTCTTTCTTCCCTTTTTCTTTTTCTTTCTTTTCCTCTTTCTTCCCGTTTCCTTTTTCTCTCTTTTACAGGCTACTCAAAAGATCATGAATCTCCCCTCTCCCCAGATAAAATCTCTAGCTCAGAATGAAGAGAAAGCTGGCCTATTTATAGGCAAAGACAAGGCTGAACCAGGGAAGAGAAAACGCCAAAAGGGAAGAGTGAACGCCAAACGTTTCATGATTTTATTGAATTTTTTGAACCGTTTGATTTCAATTAAATCAGTCCTATATTAAAGAGGTTTCAAAACCGAAGAGACACGTCTCTTCGGATCTTCAAATGGTAGCCGAAAGAGGGAAGATCAAGCGGCCTTCGATGTGTTCGGAAGAAGAAGAAGAACGCGGTCCACGGGAGAAGGTTTGCAGAAAAAAAAATTGGTCCACTGGACCGAGGAAGAAACCAGAACCAAAAACGTGTCATTCAAATAGAGGGGCAAACAAGTAAATTTCCAAATCAAATTTGACTTTTCTTAAATGGGTTAATTCAAATGGGCTGAATCAAATGGGCTTGGGTCCATTATTGGTTCTAAACCAAATTGAAGACCAATTTGAAAGATTTTGGATCCGAAAAAATTCCACATGAATCTGATTCATGTGAACTCCAATTAGTTCAATTTTCAGATCAATCCGAGTCACACTTGGACTAGAATAAATATGGAATAAATTCTAATAAAATCATCATTAAGCCCAATTACATTCATTTGAATCCAATTCAAAAACAAACTCAACAAATGAGTCCAAATCAATTTCAATTGCATTAATTGAAACTTGATTAAGCCAGAATACAGACATAATTAAATACACATCCATGAAATTCAGTATGTACCTCATGTTCAGTGCTAGCTGAACATAGACAAAACCAAATCTCAAATGACCCACAATTTAATTCTCAATTAAATTGGATCAAGTCCTTCCTACTTAACTTGACTTATGTGCGTGACTCCGATAGGTTCGAACACTAAGCCGGTAGTACATGAACCACTCCATGCACTAATCGAGGTGACCATCTAGCAATGATACCCGATGTCCGGATAGGTCGAATATGCAAAGCAACATTCAAAAACCCATTCATATGGTTACCGCATCATTCATCCTTTTGACCAACGATGCTCAAGATGACCTAAAGTGAACTGTCACACTTTGGTCCGGTCATCCATATTGTATTTCAATTAATTAAATTCGAGTGACCAATCACTTGGTTTACCCTGGCCAAGGTTTTACTAAATTGAAACACAGCGAAACATCAACTCCTACAATCTGGAGCGGTCAATCCCTTCTTGACTCATACACAGACTTCGCGAGTACTTGACTGCACCCAGTAACTTTTCAATATCTGAATTAAAAATTCAGATCGTTCAGTGCCAAAGTACAGTGAGTTGCTTGCAAGTCACCGTGATAGTCTCAGGTCTAAGGGATACTTATGCCCATATGTTTTGTGAGCTAACTCCTGACAGTGGAGTGCTCAACAGGTGAGTCACTGTTCAGCGACGATGTACTCTTACATCTCACCTATATGCCATACCAGTGTCCCACACTCCTTGGTTAAGAGGACAACCAACTAAATGGCATACAACGATCTATACTTGACATAGCTATTGTCCAATTAATAGCTTGTCAATCGGTCCCGAACCAATTTAAGGACTAAATGATAAAACCTCCTTTATCCACTAAATTAGTCCTAAGGACTTCATCACAATACACAGGAGTTCCTATTTGAAGATGCAACACTTGTGATGAAAAGAATGCCAGAATAGATTTTATTATTCATTAAATAAAACATATACATTATTCTTACAATAAAAATTGGCTTTGGGACACAATTCCCAACAACTCCCACTTGAACTAAAGCCAATTTGTACAATATCTAATACCCATCTTCGATTTGTGATAATCGAACTCCTTTACAGAAAGGGCTTTAGTGAATGGATCAGCTAGGTTCTCCTTTCCATCGATCTTTTGAAGATTGACGTCACCTCATTCCACGATTTCTCGTACAAGGTGGTAGCGACGCAGAATGTGCTTGGTTCTATGGTGGACTTTGGCTCCTTTGCTTGTGCAATGGCTCCAGTATTGTCACAATACAAAAGAACTGGACCGTTGATTGAGGGAGCAACACCAAGTTGATTTACAAACTTCTTGATCCAAACAGCTTCCTTTGTCGCATCTGATGCAGCAACATACTCTGCTTCGCATACAGAATCGGCTACTGAATGTTGCTTGGAACTTTTCCAGCAGACTGCTCCTCCATTCAGGGTAAACACAAATCCTGACATACTCTTACTGTCATCATGGTCTGACTGAAAACTAGAGTCTGTAAACCCCACAAGTTTTAAGTCAGATTCTCCATAGATTAACCATTGGTCCTTAGTATTTCTTAAATACTTAAGGATGGTTTTCACCACCTTCCAATGGTTCTCACCCGGATCAGACTGATACCTACTCGCTACTGCTAGTGAGTAAGCAACATCCGGTCTTGTACATGTCATGGCGTACATAATAGAACCTACTGCAGAAGCATATGGGATTCTACTCATACGCTCTCTTTCTTCGGAAGTTGTCGGACAATCTTTCTTAGAGAGAAAAATTCCTTGGCCTATCGGAAGATAGCCCTTCTTGGAATGCTCCATGTTGAACCGCTTCAACATAGTGTCGATGTACGTGGATTGGGACAATCCAAGCAACCTCTTAGATCTATCTCTATAGATTTTCATCCTTAGGATGTAGGATGCTTCTCCCAGATCCTTCATGGAGAACTGTGATGACAGCCAGAGTTTCACATTTTGTAATGCAGGAATGTCATTCCCAATTAAGAGAATGTCATCCACATACAACACAAGAAATGTGATCACTGAACTGTTAACCCACTTGTAGACACAAGGTTCTTCTTCGTTCTTAACGAAGCCATATGTTTTGATAGTTTTATCGAAACGTATGTTCCAACTTCGAGAAGCTTGCTTAAGTCCATAAATGGACTTTTGTAGCTTGCATACTTTGGACTCGTCTATGGATGTGAAACCCTCAGGTTGTATCATATACACCTCTTCTTCCAGCTCTCCATTTAGAAAAGCTGTTTTCACATCCATTTGCCAGATTTCATAATCCATATATGCTGCTATAGCTAGCATGATCCGAATAGATTTTAGCATTGCCACAGGGAAAAAAGTTTCGTCATAATCGATACCATA
>NW_024069392.1:0-47609 GCF_009389715.1 Phoenix dactylifera
TAGAGTGTTATGGGCATCTGATGACATCACATCCAGCTCTGCAATGAATTTCTTGAACCAGAAGCCTTCCTTAGCAGCTTCAGAGGCGGCGATGTATTCGGCTTCCATAGTCGAATCAGCAATGATCGGTTGTTTAGAACTCTTCCAATTCACCGTACCACCATTGCACAAGAACACGTATCCAGATGTTGACTTTCTGTTATCGACATCAGTCATGAAGTCTGAATCTGTGTACCCTTCTACCTTTAACTCTGATGATCCTCCAAAAACCAAGAATAAATCTTTAGTTCTTCTCAAGTACTTAAGAATATTCTTCACAGCTGTCCAGTGTTCTTCACCTGGATTCGACTGATATCTGCTTGTGACACTCACAGCAAGAGCTATATCAGGTCGTGTACATAGCATGGCATACATGAGGCTTCCTATTGCCGATGCATAAGGAATCTTGCTCATGCGTTGAATCTCCTCAGGTGTGTTGGGGCACATCTTCTTGGAGAGATGAATTCCATGCCTTAGGGGTAAAAGACCCCTCTTGGAGTTTTCCATGCTGAACCTCTTCAGCACCTCCTCTATGTACATTTTCTGTGACAGGCCAAGCATCCTTTTAGATCTATCTCTATAGACTTTTATTCCCAAAATATAGGATGCTTCCCCAAGGTCTTTCATGGAGAATTCTTTTGACAACCAGACCTTGACCGAGGTTAGCATGGGAATATCATTCCCAATCAGGAGAATGTCATCTACGTACAGTACGAGAAAAATGACAGCACTCCCACTAACCTTTTTATAAACACATGGTTCCTCTTCGTTTTTGATGAAATCAAACGTTTTGATTGCATCATCGAAACGAGTGTTCCAACTCCGAGAGGCTTGCTTTAGTCCATAGATGGACCTTTGCAGCTTGCAGACCTTGTGATCTCCATCACTGGAAGTGAAACCCAAAGGCTGTTCCATATAGATATCTTCATCAAGATATCCATTCAGGAAAGCAGTTTTCACATCCATCTGCCAGATTTCATAGTCATGAAATGCTGCAATGGCAAGCAATGTCCGGATGGATTTTAGCATGGCTACAGGTGAAAAGGTCTCCTGATAGTCAATACCTTCGCGCTGACTATACCCTTTCGCCACAAGCCTTGCCTTATAGGTCTCTACCTCTCCATCCGAACCTATCTTCCTTTTGTAGATCCATTTGCATCCAATAGGTACAATACCTTCTGGTGGATCTACTAAGGTCCAGACTTGGTTGGAATGCATGGAGTCTATCTCTGACTTCATAGCTTTCAGCCATTTCTCGGAATCGATATCAGATATCGCCTCGTTGTAGGTTTTGGGATCCTGTATGTGATCCCTATCTCCCACTAGGAACATTTCCTCGGTATCCTCTTCTAGTATACCTAAGTATCTATCGGGAGGATGGGAGACCCTACTAGATCTACGAGGTGGTTGAGGGACATCGTGTACTGGCTCCTTATGAATAGGTTCTATAGGATCCATGACTCGTTGCTTTTCAGAGACTTTCTCTTCAAGCTCAATTTTCCTCCCACTGCCTCTATCAAGGATAAACTGATTTTCCAAGAAGATGGCATGACGGCTCACAAACACATTGTGATCCTCTGAGACGTAAAAATTGTATCCTAATGACTCTTTAGGATATCCTATAAAACGAGCACTTATGGTCCTAGCCTCTAACTTGTCCGCCTGTAGTCGCTTGACGTGGGCCGGACACCCCCAAATCTTGAGATGACCCAGACTTGGTTTCTTACCATGCCATATCTCATACGGTGTGGTAGGAACGGATTTAGAGGGAACTCTATTCAATAAATAAATCGCTGTGAGTAAGGCATCTCCCCAAAGGAACATAGGTAAATCAGTGAAGCTCATCATGGACCTGACCATATCCAATAGGGTCCGATTTCTCCTCTCTGACACCCCATTGAGTTGAGGTGTACCCGGAGGTGTCCATTGTGAGACTATGCCGTTTTCTTTGAGATAGTCCCGGAATTCCCCACTAAGGTATTCTCCTCCTCGATCTGATCGAAGAGCCTTAAGAGGTTTTCCAGTTTGTTTTTCTACTTCATTTTTGAACTCTTTGAACTTTTCAAAGGATTCAGACTTGTGTCTCATAAGATACACATACCCATACCGTGAATAATCATCGGTAAAGGTAATGAAGTAAGAATAACGTCCCCTGGCTAGCACATCGAATGGGCCACATACATCTGTATGTACTAGGGTAAGTATTTCAGTGGTCCTCTCCCCATGTCCTACAAAGGGTAGTCTGGTCATCTTTCCTTGAAGACAGGACTCGCAAACTGGATATGACTCGGAAGTCAATGAGCCTAAGAGCCCATCTTTATCCATTTTGTTCATTCTATCTTCTCCAATATGGCCAAGTCTGAGGTGCCACAAATATCTTTGGTTTATCTCATCTCTGGATCTTTTGGATCCTTTGGCACTCACATCTTGCTCGGTAACATTCACAGATACATCCATATGTAAATGGTAGAGACTGTCAATCATAAAACCACGTGCGACTATTTTATTTCTCAAATAAATAGAACAGCAGTCTTTGTCAAATGTAAAAACATGACCTTCCTGTGCTAGACATGAAACAGAAATCAAATTTCTGCTAGCAACAGGTACATAATAGCAGTCTCTAAGTATTAAACTAAATCCAGACGGTAGTCGCAGATGGTAGGTGCCCACAGCCACAGCAGCAACTTTTGCCCCGTTGCCAACCCGAAGGGTTACCGCACCTTCCGCCAGCCTTCTACTTTCCTTTAGACCCTGCATGGTAGTACACAAATGAGCACTAGAACCAGAATCTATAACCCAACTAGAAGTAGAAGAAACCGTTAGATTAGTTTCAATAATGAGCAAGTCTATACCTTCTGAAGGTGTGTCACCTTTCTTGTTCTTCAGGCTCTCGAGGTATGAAGGACAGTTTCTCTTCCAGTGGCCTTCGACATTGCAGTGGAAACATTTTCCTTTGTCGTTAGCCCTTTTCTTTTGAACTTCCTTCTTTGGCTTCTTGTCTTTC
Organism: Phoenix dactylifera; assembly: GCF_009389715.1. Lineage (NCBI taxonomy): Eukaryota > Viridiplantae > Streptophyta > Magnoliopsida > Arecales > Arecaceae > Phoenix > Phoenix dactylifera. The sequence continues at coordinate 3,044 of NW_024069392.1, forward strand.
TTCTGCTTCTTTGCAGGCTTCTTTTTCTTCCAAGTAGACTTTCTCTTGGAACCAGAAGTCAACTCAGCAGCGAGGACATTGCCCCTTGAACCTTTCAAGGCTCCCTCAGCAGTTACCAACATGTTGATTAGTTCAGTCTTAGTGCATTCAATCTTATTCATGTGGTAGTTTACTATAAACTGACCAAATGAATCAGGAAGTGACTGTAGGATCAAATCCACTTGCAATTCCTTGTGCATGTCCATACCGAGCTTCTCAAGCTCCTCTAGGTCCTTGATCATGGTCAGACCGTGATCATGAACAGACTGCCCTTCGCGCATCTTTGCTTTGAAAAGCCTCTTGGACACTTCAAAACGAGCTGTGCGACTCTGCTCACCATACAACTCTTGTAGGTGTGCCAGTATGTCCCTAGTAGTCTTTATATTTTCATGCTGGCATTGGAGTTCATTAGACATAGATGCCATCATATAGCATTTTACTCTAATGTCATCGTCCAACCACTTTTTATGCATCTCACGCTGAACATCAGTGGGACGTGCTGGTAATGTGGGGATATCTGAATCGAGTATATAACCTATCTTCTCACAGTCCAAAACTATTTTGAGATTTCTAAGCCAGTCCTTGTAATTGGTTCCGGTCAGTCGGTTGGTCTCAAGAATACGGGTCAAAGGGTTTGAAGCCGACATTGTATCTGCAGAGAGTAAAGATTCTAGTTAGACTCTTGTACTTGATCCTAATCTGTCCTAAGGTCTTTTAGAACAAATATGACTCCCACTATTTTCTCGAATTCCTCACACTCCCCTGGTAGGAAAACGGAAATCCCACACGACTAGGGTTTCTAGTGGGTACTGCGGTCCCACCAATTTACATGCCACCTCACCTAACAGTTATTGGTGACACATAGATGGATGAGTGTACAACTCTTGTACAATGCTTCTCAAGCATGTTGCAGTGCAACTTGGTCTCTAAGCCATGAAGACCTCACCTAACAGTTATTGGTCCCATTTCTTAGTTAAGTCAGACCCACTGTATAACCGTAGGAATAAAGTCGTCATTGGGTCCTCACCTAACAGTTATTGGTGCCCAACCCCACCTTTACCCTACAACATCTCATGTCTATAGAGAGGTCCAGCCCCCCAATGCAACTTGACCACTGTATCCAGCCGAGACAAGTCAACATCAGAAAGGCCTTAGCAGCTCTACTACAGTGGAAGACCTATTGACTTAATATTGGTTAATCAGGTCTTAGTGTTTGCAACTTGAGCCTTTCATAAGAGGTAATCGAACAATTGGTCAGGTAAGCAGGTGGGAGGCTCCCCTTACTCAGAGAGTAAGGTCCTAATTAAGTAACCACCTTTCATGCTTTCCTAGACACCAATTAGATCAATTAATCTAATATGACTTGCTCATGTCGGTTCACTCTCGACTTGATTGAGGAGGTTTTGATTTAGGTCTCAATTGGGTTTGCTACATCACATGTAGACCTATCTACCCGACTCTCATTCACATCACATGCAAACGGCGCATTGCAGGCAGTTATAATCGCGGCAATAATTAAAGCTAAACTTTAACTAGGTGATGATCATGGATTCTAATTAGGTCGTATTACAAGCACATGCACATCAATCGATCAAGTGGTCTTCAACTCTTGAATTGGATCCAAGCTTCCTTGATTCGATCCTTGATCAACTCTTGATCCCATCGCCATCAACCGCTTAGATCACCGTCATCTCATGCCTTTGCTTCAACTTGATCGTTGATGTACATCACATCACAGAAATACAACCAGATGTAAAATAAAAATAAAAATAATTTACATCTCCTTTTAGGAGGCACGCAGGCCTCTCAAAACATCAAATAAGATGCATGCAAGCATCTGAAAAATTACATGACATCGCAGATCACATCGCAGGTCATTACATTTGATACCAAAAGGGGTTGAATCCTATGACCATCACCGTATGCTACAATTATAATTTTCAGATCTGAAACTTAACTGATTATATCATGACATAGGTCGCTGATCATGCTAATCATGATTCTAAAATTTGTAATCCCATTAACAATGCAATTAGAATCATCTTTTTATCACATAAAAATCAGCATGTAAAAAATCAGCACCCCTGAAAAAATCTGCATGCAGAATTTTTCAGCATGCATGATCATTTAATTTTCAGATCTAATATGCCTTTAGATATTTAATTCTTACCTTAATCTACGAAGCCTAGGCTCTGATACCACTGTTGGGAACCCGCCCATGCCGCTGATATTTCAAAAATTTTCAGATGGCAGCGGAATCGGCATGCACGGGTTCGACGTTCATCGCATGAACGCTTGTTTCGAGACCTTTCGTAATTAGGTAAGAATTAAAACTTTTAGAACTAATAGGAAGATCAAATCTTCACCTTGCGCGGGTAGATGATCACCGCGAATCTGAATTCGTGGTTTTGGAAGAGGGTTCGTTTGAAGCCGTTCAAACGTCCGGCCTCTACGGGTATCCACACGAAGTAGAGAACCGATCAAAGCTTTCTTGTCTTCCCGGGGTGCTAGCTCCCTTGCAAAGACTCCTTTGATGGCTGATCTCTTCTCTTTCTTTCAACTCTTGAAAGTGCTTGAGAGGAGGAAGAAGAAGAAGGAACTCAAGGAAGAAGAACACAGCTTCTGCAGCCTTCTTTCTTTTCCCTGCGTTGGAAGAAGGATTGGAGGAAGAGGATGACGCCAACGCTTGGACTTTGCTCTCCCTTTGCTTGCGGCTGAACCAAGAGAGGAGGGGGCTGGTGGCGGCAGCAAGAGGAGGAAGAGAGCTCTCAGCTAGGGCGCCGGCCTCATGCCTCCTTATAAAGCCATCTAGGGCTCCTACAATCTAGGAGCCCTAGACATATTGCCTAAGAGGGAAGGGGGGCGCCGGCCCTTCTCTTCATGCCGCACACAAGGAGAGGAGGAGGGGCGTGAACCCTCCTTCTTGTGATGCCCTAATCCTCTTCCAAAGAGGATGGGTGCCTCTCTTATGGTTTAATCCCAATCCAATTAGGATTAGCCAAATTGGGTTCAATCTATGCTAGTCCTAATCCAATTAGGATTTGAATGAACCATGACTCAATTGAACTCTTCAATCCTAATCCAATTAGGAGTCATGTTGATTCATTAGATTAATAATTAATTTAGACTTAAGGAATCCTAATCTAATTAGGATGTATTTAATTTTAGTCCTAATCTAATTAGGACTCTATTTGAATCTGAAGTCCTAATCCTATTAGGATTTCTAGGAATCCTACTCCAAGTAGGAATCCAATTTTAATTCAAAAATCCTAATCTCATTAGGATTGAGGAATCCTATTCCAAGTAGGAATCCCAGTCCTAATCCAATTAGAACTCTAGGTATCCTACCCGAAGTAGGATTCTTGTTTCAAGTCCAATTAATTAATTCCCTTTGTTCTTCTTCAACTTCTTATCAATCAAATTGATTTCTTGTGATTCCTAATCACGATTTCAACCATCGGATCGGTCAATACTTCTAGTGTGTGTGACCCCATAGGTTCTATTCTGACTGGTAGTGAGATATATTGTGATCTCTATCACTATATCATTGAAAACTCCTTTCAATGGGTTGGAACGATTCCAACTCAACTCATTAGGGTTTATCGATCATCAAGATAATCCCTATGAGTCCCACCATCCACCAGTGACACCTAGCAGCATGTAGTGGCTACCCAGCAGAATGGAATGATGAACCTCTAGGTGCAGTTAAACATGTGATACAGTCCTACTATCGTGGATCCCTACAGGACGGAGGTCATGGACAACTCGTCAAACCCCATCGTCTGTCATATGTCAAGATTTATTCGACTCGAGTTCGATAGTGAAAACTCTTTCTCCACTGTGCATACTGCCCCGGCCGAGGTCTTACGAACTCAGTCTTATAAATCACATAGGATCTCTCCTTATCTATCAAGGTCGATAGATTCCATATAGGTGCATACCCTACTCCTACAGTGAACTTACTGCAGCCAACCTACACTGCATGGACCCATATGGCTAGAGACCATGTATGTGTGCAGTCAAACTACAATAACCTCACTGTGAGTAGCCGAAGCGCCGCAGGTCAAAGGACCAGTCACACTACTGCAACATCAAGCAAGTCACTGACGAGTGGATAGACATCCAAGTGACTTCTTGTATTGGTCACGCTCAGTACCCTTGTTCTCTAACAAGCACCTGCACTATCACTTCAGTGTCCCTACACTGTGGACTCAAGTCTCGTCCATCCAGAAGGAGAGTGATCTGTGCACTGATCGGATCGATCACCGTCCTCGTGATGATCCTTTGATCAGGAGCATTTAGAAATTAATCACCAATGATACATGGCTCAAATTCTCAACTCTTGAGAATATGTATCATCATCTTATTAATTTCTTGGACGATTCATAGACACATAAACAATATGAATGAAAAAGATGCCTTTTATTTATTCAATGATAAATAGTCAAGTACAAAATTATGTCCCTAGAATCAACAATGTGTCAGCCAAATTGGCTTCTAGGGCATACATCTAACAAGTGGCTCCCGCTCCTACTCATATTTATGTTCCAACATTCACCACCAGTTAAATGCCTCACCTTGCATCTGTTAGATGTATGCCCTAGAAGCCAATATGGCTGACACATTGTTAATTCTAGGGACATAATTTTGTACTTAACTATTTATTATTGAATAAATAAAAGGCATCTTTTTATTCATATTGTTTATGTGTCTATGAATCGTCCAAGAATTAATAAGATGATGATGCATATTCTTAAGAGTTAAGAATTTGAGCCATGCATCATTGGTGAATAATTTCTGAATGCTCCTGATTAATGGATCATCACGAGGACGGTGATCGATCCGATCAGTGCACACATTGCTTTTCTTATGGATGGACGAGACTCGAGTCCACAGTGTGGCGACACTGAAGTAATAGTGCAGGTGCTTGTTAAGAATAAGGGTACTGAGCGTGACCAAGACAAGAAGTTACTTGGATGTCTATCCACTCGTCAGTGACTTGCTTGATGTTGCAGTAGTGTGACTGGTCCTTTGACCTGCGATGCTTCGGCTACTCATAGTGAGGTTATTGTAGTTTGACTGCACATATACATGGTCTCTAGCCATATGGGTCCATGCAGTATAGATTGGCTGCAGTAGGTTCACTGTAGGAGTAGGGTATGCACCTATAAGGAATCTATCGACCTTGATAGATAAGGAGAGATCGTATGTGATTTATAAGACTGAGTTTGTAAGACCTCGGCCGGGGCAGATTGTATAGTGGAGAAAGAGTTTTCCACTTTCAAGCTTAAGTCGAATAAATCTTGACATATGACAGACGATGGGGTTTGACGAGTTGTCCATGACCTCCGTCCTGTAGGGATCCACGATAGTAGAACTGTATCATACGATAACTGCACCTAGAGGTTCATCATTCTATTCTGCTGGGTAGCCACTACATGCTACTAGGTGTCACTGGTGGATGGTGGAACTCATAGGGATTATCTCGATGATCGATAAATCCTAATTAGTAGAGTTGGAATCGTTCCGACCCATTGAAAGGAGTTTTCAATGATATTGTGATAGAGATCACAATATATCTCACTACCAGTCAGAATAGAACCTATGGGGTCACACACACTAGAGGCATTGACCAATCCGATGGTTGAATAGTGATTAGGAATTACAAGTAATCAATTCGATTGATAATCAGTTGAAGAAGGAACAATGGGATTAATTAATTGGACTTAAATATAAATCCTACTTAGAGTAGGATTTCTGCAGTCCTAATTAGATTAGGACTGGGAGTCCTATTTGGAGTAGGACTGGGATTCCTACTTGAAGTAGGATTCCTACAATCCTAATTAGATTGGGAGTTTTGAATTAAATTTGGATTCCTACTTGGAGTAGGATTCTCAGAGTCCTAATCGGATTAGGACTTCGGATTCAAATTAGAGTCCTAATTGGATTAGGACTAAAATTAAATAAGTCATAATTGGATTAGGGTTTCTTAAGTCCTAATTAATTATTAATCTAATGAATTATGATGACTCCTAATTTGATTAGGATTGAAAGATTCAATTGAGTCATGGTTCAATCAAATCCTAATTAGATTAGGATTTGAAGGGAAAGCAAATAGGTGCACCTAATCCTTTTTGGAAGAGGACTAGACCTCCTTACATTAGACCCCACGCCCTAGTTGATTGGATCAACTAGGGCATGCGTGATGAGGAGAACCCCCTCCCTTGGCCGAAATCAAAGAGAAAAGAAGAGGGGCATGCGCCCCTCTTTATGGCTCCAAAAGGAAAAACATGAAGCTCCTAAAATGTAGGAGCTCCATGTGTCTTTATAAGGAGGTAAAGGGCCAACCCCTAGGGCATTCTTTTTCCTCCTCTTCCAGCCGTGAGCCATCTCTTTCTCTTGGTTTTTCAGCCGTCATCAGCAAAGGGAAAAGAAGAAGAGGCGTGCACCTCTTCTTGGCCTCCTTCCTTGGTTCCAACGCAGGGAAGAAAAAGAAGGCTGCAGAGGCTTCGTTCCTCTTCCTCTATCCCTCCTTCTTCTTCCTCCTTTCAAGCACATTCAAGAGTTGCAAGAAAGAGAGGAGATCAGCCATTAAAGTTGTCTCTGCAAGGGAGCTAGCACCCCGGGGAGACAAAGAAGCTAGGATCGGTTTTTGCTTCATGTGGATACCCGTAGAGGCCGGACACTTGAACGGCTTAAAGCGAACCTTCTTCCAAAACCACGATCATCAGTTTGTGGTGATCATCTACCCGCACAAAGGTGAAGATCTGATCTTCCTAATGTTTCAAAAGTTTTTAATCCTTATCTAACTACGAACGGTTTTTGAACAACGTTCATTGCGATGAACGGTTGATCCCGCACATGCCTCTTCCGCTGCATCTGAATTTTTTAAAAATTTTCTGCGGCATGGGTGGGTTCTAACAGTGGTATCAGAGCCTAAGTTTTTTAGATTAAGGTAAGAATTAATTATCTAAAGGCATCTTAGATCTAAAATTTAAAAGGTTGTGCATGCTGAAAATTTTCTGCATGCAAATTTTTTAGGGGTGCTGATTTTTGCATGCTGATTTTTATGTGATAAAATGATGATTATAATTGCATTGTTAATGAGATTACAAAGTTTAGAACCATAATTAGCATGATCAGAAACCTATGTCATAACATAATCAATTAAGTTTCAGATCTGAAAAGTATAATTGCTGCATGTGGTGATGATCATAGGATTCAAATCCTTTTGGTATCAATTGTAAAGACCTGCGATGTGATCTGCAATGTCATGTAATTTTTCAGATGCTTGCATGCATCTTATTTGATGTTTTAAAGGCTCTTTTCCATCGAAGTCCTTGTTGGGCAGGTGCTATTCGGGCAGATTCAACTTCGAGCTAGGCTTTGCTGACTTGAAAGTCTGTGCCGATGCCTATAGTTAAAAAGAAAGGAAAGACTCAAATACGTCCCGATAGGCCACAATTACCGCGAGCAAACATATTAATGATGAGGAACGCATTGTGGGTAAAGCTCGGTAGGATGTATCAGCATTAATCACATCAAACTGAACTTCAGTCTCCAAGCTACCTAGGCGCATATGTTTGGTAAAAAGAATAATCTTCCCCTTTGATCATAAATGTTGAGAGGCCTGCGTGCCTCCTAAAAGGGGATGTAATCTATTATTATTTTTATTTTATATCTGGTTGTATTTCTGTGATGTGATGTGCGCCAACGATCAAGTCGAAGATAGTGCATGAGATGAACGGCGATCTGAGCAGTTGATGGCGATTGGATAAAGAGTTGATCTAGGATCGAATCAAGGAGGCTTGGAACCAATTCAAGAATTGAAGACCAGTTGATCGATTGACATGCATATGCTTGTAATATGACCTAATTAGAATCCATGATCATCACCTGTTTAAAGTTTAGCTTTATTTATTGCTGCGATTATAACTGCCTGCGATGTGCCATTTGCATGTGATGTGAATGAGAGCGGGGTAGATAGGTTTACATGTGATGTAGCAAACCCAATGAGACCTAAATTAAAACCTCCTCAATCAAGTCGAGAGTGAACCAACATGAGCGAGTCATATTAGATTAATTGATCTAATTGGTGTCTAGAAAAGCATGAAAGGTGGTTACTTAATTAGGACCTTACTCTCTGAGTAAGGAAAGCCTCTCACCTGCTTACCTGGCCAATTGTTCGATTACCTCTTATGAAGAGCTCAAGTTGCAAACACTAAGACCTGATTAACCAATATTAAGTCAATAGGTCTTCCACTGTAGTAGAGCTGCTAAGATCTTTCTGATATTGATTTGTCTCGGCTGGACACAGTGGGCAAGTTGTATCGGGGGGCTGAACCTCTCTATAGACATGAGATGTTGTAGGGTAAAGGTGGGGTTGGGCACCAATAACTGTTAGGTGAGGATCCAATGATGACTTTATTTCTACGGTTATACAGTGGGTCTGACTTAACTAAGAAATGGGACAAATAACTGTTAGGTGAGGTCTTCATGACTTAGAGACCAAGTAGCACTGCAACATGCTTAAGAAGCATTGTACAAGAGTTATACACTCATCTATTTATGTGTCACCAATAACTGTTAGGTGAGGTGACATGTAAATCGGTAGGACTGCAGTACTCACTAGAAATCCTAGTCGTGTAGGATTTCCATTTTCCTACCAGGAAAGTGTGAGGAATTCGTGAAAATAGTGGGAGGTACATTTGTTCTAAAAGATCCTAAAACAGATTAGGATCAAGTACAAAAGTCTAACTAGAATCTTTACTCTCTGCAGATCATAATGTCAGCCTCAAATCCTTTGACTCGTATTCTTGAGACCAACCGATTGACCGGTACCAATTACAGAGACTGGCTTAGAAATCTCAAAATTATTCTGAGTTGCAAGAAAATAGGCTATGTGCTCGACAATGACATCCCCACATTACCAGCACGTCCGACTACTGATCAGCGTGCGACGCATGAAAAATGGACAGACGATGACATTAGGGTCAAGTGCTATATCATTGCATCTATGTCCAATGAACTCCAATGCCGGCATGAAAATATGAAGACTGCTAGGGACATACTGGCACACCTGCAAGAGTTGTATGGTGAGTAGAGTCGCAAAGCTTGTTTTGAAGTGTCCAAGAGGCTCTTCAAAGCAAAGATGCGCGAGGGGCAGTCTGTCCATGATCACGGTCTGATTATGATCAAGGACCTGGAGGATCTTGAGAAGCTCGGTATGAACATGCACAAGGAATTGCAAGTAGATCTGATCCTTCAATCCCTTCCTGATTCATTTGGACAGTTTATAGTAAACTACCACATGAATAAGATTGAATGCACTAAGACTGAACTGTTAAATATGTTGGTAACTGCTGAGGGAGCCTTGAAAGGTTCAAGGGGCAATGTCCTTGCTGCTGAGCTGACTTCTGGTTCCAAGAGAAAGTCTACTTGGAAGAAAAAGAAGCCTGCAAAGAAGCAGAAGAAAGACAAGAAGCCAAAGAAGGAAGTTCAAAAGAAAAAGTCTAATGACAAAGGAAAATGTTTCCACTGCATTGTCGACGGCCACTAGAAGAGGAACTGTCCTTCATACCTCGAGAGCCTGAAGAACAAGAAGGCTGACACACCTTCAGAAGGTATAGATTTGCTCGTAATTGAAACTAATCTAACGGTTTTTTCTACTTCTAGTTGGATTATAGATTCTGGTTCTAGTGCTCAATTGTGCACTACTATGCAGGGTCTAAAGGAAAGTAGAAGGCTGGCGGAAGCTGTGGTAACCCTTCGGGTTGGCAATGGGGCAAAAGTTGCTGATGTGGCTGTGGGCACCTACCATCTGCGACTATCGTCTGATTTTAGTTTATTACTTAGAGTCTACTATTACGTACCTGCTGCTAGCAGAAATTTGATTTCTGTTTCATGTCTAGCACAGGAAGGTCATATTTTTACATTTGACAAAGACTGCTGTTCTATTTATTTTAGAAATAAAATAGTCGCACGTGGTTTTATGATTGACAGTCTCTATCATTTGCATATGAATGTATATGTAAATGTGTCTAAGCAAGAAGTGAGTGCCAAAGGATCCAAGAGATCCAGGGATGAGATAAACCAAAAATATTTGTGGCACCTCAGACTTGGCCATATTGGAGAAGACAGAATGAACAAAATGGATAAAGATGGGCTTCTCGGCTCATTGACTTCCGAGTCATATCCAGTTTGCGAGTCCTGTCTTCAAGGAAAAATGACTAGATTGCCCTTTGTAGGACATAGGGAGAGGACCACTGAAATACTTACCCTGGTACACACAGATGTGTGTGGCCCATTCGATATGCAAGCCAGAGGACGTTATTCGTACTTCATTACCTTTACCGATGATTATTCACGGTATGGTTATGTGTATCTTATGAGACACAAATCTGAATCTTTTGAAAAATTCAAAGAGTTCAGAAATGAAGTAGAAAAACAAACAGAAAAACCCCTTAAGGCTCTTCGATCAGATCGAGGGGGAGAATACCTTAGTGGAAAATTCCGGAACTATCTCAAAGAGAATAGCATAGTCTCACAATGGACTCCTCTGGGTACACCTCAACTCAACGGGATGTTAGAGAGGAGAAATCGGACTCTATTGGATATGGTCCGGTCCATGATGAGCTTCACTGATTTACCTATGTTTCTTTGGGGAGATGCCTTACTTACCGCAATTTATCTACTGAATAGAGTTTCCTCTAAATCCGTTCCTACCACACCGTATGAGATATGGCATGGTAAGAAACCAAGTCTTGGTCATCTCAAGATTTGGAGATGTCCGGCCCATGTCAAGCGACTACAGGCGGACAAGCTAGAGGCTAGGACCATAAGTGCTCGTTTTATAGGATATCCTAAAGAGTCATTAGGATACAATTTTTACGTCTCAGAGGATCACAATGTATTTGTGAGCCGACATGCCATCTTCTTGAAAAACCAGTTTATCCTTGATAGAGGCAGTGGAAGGAAAATTGAGCTTGAAGAGAAAGTCTCTGAAAAGCAATGAGTCATGGATCCTATAGAACCCATTCATACAGAGCCAGTACACGTTGTTCCTCCACCTTGCAGATCTAGTAGGGTCTCCCATCCTCCTGATAGATACTTAGGTATGCTTGAAGAGGATACTAAGAAAATGTTCCTCATTGGAGATAGGGAACACATAGAGGATCCCAAAACCTACAACGAGACGATATCAGATATCGATTCCGAGAAATGGTTGGAAGCTATGAAGTTAGAGTTAGACTCCATGCATTCCAACCAAGTCTGGACTTTAGTGGATCCACCAGAAGGTATTGTACCTATTGGATGCAAATGGATCTACAAAAGAAAGATAGGTTCGGATGGAAAGGTAGAGACCTATAAGGCAAGGCTGGTGGCAAAAGGGTATAGTCAGCGCGAAGGCATTGACTATCAGAAAACCTTTTCACCTGAAGCCATGCTGAAATCCATCCGAATATTGCTTGCCATTGCAGCATTTCATGATTATAAAATTTGGCAGATGGATGTGAAAACAGCTTTCCTGAATGGATATCTTGATGAAGATATCTACATGGAGCAGCCCTTGGGTTTCACTTCCAGTGATGGAGATCACAAGGTCTGCAAGCTGCAAAGGTCCATTTATGGACTAAAGCAAGCATCTCGGAGTTGGAACACTCATCAAAACATTTGATTTCATCAAGAACGAAGAGGAACCGTGTGTCTATAAGAAGGTTAGTGGGAGTGCTGTCGTGTTTCTCGTACTGTACATGGATGACATCCTCCTGATAGGGAATGATATTCCCATGCTAACCTCGGTTAAGATCTGGTTGTCAAAAGAGTTCTCCATGAAAGACCTTGGGGAAGCATCCTATATTTTGGGGATAAAGGTCTATAGAGACAGATCTAAAAGGATGCTTGGCCTATCATAGAAGATGTACATAGAGGAAGTGCTGAAAAGGTTCAGCATGAAAAACTCTAAAAGGGGTCTCTTACCCCTAAGGCATGGAATTCATCTCTCCAAGAAGATGTGCCCTAACACATCTGAAGAGATTCAACGCATGAGCAAGATCCCTTATGCATCGGCAATAGGGAGCCTCATGTATGTCATGCTATGTACACGACCTGATATAGCCCTAGCTGTGAGTGTCACAAGCAGATATCAGTCGAATCTAGGTGAAGAACACTGGACAGCTGTGAAGAATATTCTTAAGTACTTGAGAAGAACTAAAGATTTATTCTTGGTCTTTGGAGGATCATCAGAGTTAAAGGTAGAAGGGTACACAGATTCAGACTTCATGACTGATGTCGATGATCGAAAGTCAACATCTGGATATGTGTTCTTGTGCAATGGTGGTACGGTGAATTGGAAAAGTTCTAAACAACCGACCATTGCTGATTCTACTATGGAAGCTGAATACATCGCCGCCTCTGAAGCTGCTAAAGAAGACTTCTGGTTCAAGAAATTCATTGCAGAGTTGGACGTGATGACATCAGATGTCATAACACTCTACTGCGATAATAATGGCGCCATAACTCTTGCTAAGGAGCCAAGGTCTCATCAGAAGTCCAAGCACATAGAGCGGCGCTTCCACCTCATACGCGACTATGTTGAGAATAAGTATGTCGAGGTGCAGAGAGTAAACTTCGCGGACAATGTGGCAGACCCATTCACTAAGCAGCTGAGTCAGCAAAAGACTGAAGCCCACCTTGAGAAGATGGGACTAAGATATATGACCAATTGGCTTTAGTGCAAGTGGGAGATTGTTAGATGTATACCCTAGAAGCCAATATGGCTGACACATTGTTAATTCTAGGGACATAATTTTGTACTTAACTATTTATTATTGAATAAATAAAAGGCATCTTTTTATTCATATTGTTTTATGTGTCTATGAATCGTCCAAGAATTAATAAGATGATGATGCATATTCTTAAGAGTTAAGAATTTGAGCCATGCATCATTGGTGAAAAATTTCTGAATGCTCCTGATCAATGGATCATCATGAGGACGGTGATCGATCCGATCAGTGCACATATTGTTTTCCTTATGGATGGACGAAACTCGAGTCCACAGTGTGGCGACACTGAAGTAATAGTGCAGGTGCTTGTTAAGAACAAGGGTACTGAGCGTGACCAAGACAAGAAGTCACTTGGATGTCTATCCACTCGTTAGTGACTTGCTTGATGTTGCAGTAGTGTGACTGGTCCTTTGACCTGCGATGCTTCAGCTACTCACAGTGAGGTTATTGTAGTTTGACTGCACATATACATGGTCTCTAGCCATATGCGTCCATGCAGTGTAGATTGGCTGCAGTAGGTTCACTGTAGGAGTAGGGTATGCACCTATAAGGAATCTATCGACCTTGATAGATAAGGAGAGATCCTATGTGATTTATAAGATTGAGTTCGTAAGACCTCGGCCGGGGCAGATTGTATAGTGGAGAAAGAGTTTTCCACTCTCGAGTTTAAGTCGAATAAATCTTGACATATGACAGACGATGGGGTTTGACGAGTTGTCCATAACCTCCGTCCTGTAGGGATCCACGATAGTAGGACTGTATCATACGATAACTACACCTAGAGGTTCATCATTCTATTCTGTTGGGTAGCCACTACATGCTGCTATGTGTCACTGGTGGATGGTGGAACTCACAGGGATTATCTCGATGATCGATAAACCCTAATGAGTAGAGTTGGAATCGTTCCGACCTATTGAAAGGAGTTTTCAATGATATTATGATAGAGATCACAATATATCTCACTACCAGTCAGAATAGAACCTATGGGGTCACATACACTAGAGGCATTGACCAATCCCATGGTTGAATAGTGATTAGGAATCACAAGTAATCAATTCGATTGATAATCAGTTGAAGAAGGAACAATGGGATTAATTAATTGGACTTAAATATAAATCCTACTTAGAGTAGGATTCCTGCAGTCCTAATTAGATTAGGACTGGGAGTCCTATTTGGAGTAGGACTGGGATTCCTACTTGAAGTAGGATTCCTACAATCCTAATTAGATTGGGAGTTTTGAATTAAATTTGGATTCCTACTTGGAGTTGGATTCCCAGAGTCCTAATCGGATTAGGACTTCGGATTCAAATTAGAGCCCTAATTGGATTAGGACTAAAATTAAATAAGTCCTAATTGGATTAGGGTTTCTTAAGTCCTAATTAATTATTAATCTAATGAATTATGATGACTCCTAATTTGATTAGGATTGAAGGATTCAATTGAGTCATGGTTCAATCAAATCCTAATTAGATTAGGATTTGAAGGGAAAGCAAATAGGTGCACCTAATCCTTTTTGGAAGAGGACTAGACCACCTTACATTAGTCCCCATGCCCTAGTTGATTGGATCAACTAGGGCATACATGATGAGGAGAACCCCCTCCCTTGGCCGAAATCAAAGAGAAAAGAAGAGGGGCGCTCCAAAAGGAAAAACATGAAGCTCCTAAAATGTAGGAGCTCCATGTGTCTTTATAAGGAGGTAAAGGGCCAACCCCTAGGGCATTCTTTTTCCTCCTCTTCCAGCCGTGAGCCACCTCTTTCTCTTGGTTTTTCAGCCGTCATCAGCAAAGGGAAAAGAAGAAGAGGCGTGCACCTCTTCTTGGCCTCCTTCCTTGGTTCCAATGCGGGGAAGAAAAAGAAGGCTGCAGGGGCTTCGTTCCTATTCCTTGATCCCTCCTTCTTCTTCCTCCTTTCAAGCACATTCAAGAGTTGAAAGAAAGAGAGGAGATCAGCCATTAAAGTTGTCTCTGCAAGGGAGCTAGCACCCCGGGGAGACAAAGAAGCTAGGATCGGTTTTTGCTTCATGTGGATACCCGTAGAGGCCGGACACTTGAACGGCTTCAAGCGAACCTTCTTCCAAAACCACGATCATCAGTTTGCGGTGATCATCTACCCGCACAAAGGTGAAGATCTGATCTTCCTAATGTTTCAAAAGTTTTTAATCCTTATCTAACTACGAACGGTTTTTGAACAACGTTCATGCGATGAACGGTTGATCCCGCACATGCCTCTTCCGTTGCATCTGAATTTTTAAAAAATTTTCTGCGGCATGGGCGGATTCTAACAGCATCATGTATGATGCAAACAAAATCTTTTCATCATCCTAGCATCTCAAGACAGCATATGCTTTTTCCATCTCTGTAAGCCAATTGTCTGCTTCCAACGGTTCTGTAGTCCCCTTGAAAGCTGGAGGAGCCAGCCTCTTAAATTCAGCTATATTGCTACGTTGTTCACACTGTTCCCCTCGTTCTTATTGTGGCTATGTCTGGGGCAACTGCGCTTGTTGTTGGAGCAACTGCTGTTGCACCTGCTGTTGCATCTGCATAAGGCCCACTATGGCCTGCATAACCTGGCCTAAGCCCGGTTCTTGTTGTTCTGTCTGAGTATCACTAGCAGGATTGACTACTCTCTCCTGCTGAGAGGTGTTACCAACTTGTTGAGGTGTGCTACTATTTTGCGGGTTTGGTGCCTTATCAGTAACTCTGCGAGTAGTCTTTCTCATCCGACGTGGAGGCATCCTGACCTATATCTATCAGATAGCAGTATGCCAATAATAAGCTTACCAATTAATTACAAGTATATAGGATGGTTGTTACAATCATCATAAACTAATGTCCCAATGTTCCTAGTGTCTACCCAACTACACTCAGGTCATGTCAGATTTTCTTATCTTAGAATTTTTCCATTCATGCTCTGATACCACTTAATTTGTCACGCCCCCGGCCCGAGATCGCAAGCCGGGGGTCCGCGCCAACCGCCACACACCCGTAGGAAACTCTTCCCACGAGCATGCAAGGCATCTTAACCAAATCTCGAAAATATAACTAAAATAATTCAGTTGAAATAAATGCAATCTTACTCCATTGACTGACTCAAATTATAAAGTCTCACAATTCTCAATACACAGCGGAACAATAAAGATAAAACATTAATTTACATAAAGCCTAATCTAAGATAACTTATGCTTCAGTTCTTCTAGTTGCTCTCCCATTTTAAATCTCCGATAGGTTAATTCTCGGAATCTGTAAAACAACACGAATTGTATAATGAGCTAGATAGCCTAGTAAGTAATAAACACCTTATCTAGATAATTCATATAATAACATAAAATATCAATTCAAATTACGATGAATCAGCATAAAGACATAATCAATTTCTTTTCAAACACAAATCCATTGAAATCCGTATCTTTCAAATATCCATATATGTAATCATAAATCCAATTCGAAACAAATCACATTCAACTCAACAGCCTTTAACTATGACCACACTTATACCTTGTGGCTAGGCCAGAATCAGAACCGCACTTATACCCTACGGAATGGGCCAGAATACCATACTTATATCATGTGGTGGGGCCAGAATTGCCAATGCATAACCCCCAATTGGCAGGATCCAGAACATAGTCAGGCTGAGAGTTTTAAATATGATGCACATCAAAATTCTTTTGGTAACATAATAGATATATCATAATCCGATCTAAATATGCATATACGATGCAAGAACAATGAATATAACAATAGTCCGAAAAATATTATTCCAGTTCACATATTAATTTTTCATTCAAATCATCATCTCGTAAAATTCATAAATCACATATAAATTTATTAATAATTTATTTAATGCAAAAATAATATTAAATAAATGAAGAGTCTAGAAAAGGCAGTTCATTACTTACATTAAATGCGATTCACAGTAAATCCAATTAATCTCACAAATTTCTCGCAGAACCTAATATTCAAAAATCATATTTTTCTTTTAAAATTCATTACAATATATATTTATAAAACTTAAATCTTAACATTCTTCTAGGGCCGACTCTGCAGAAGTGTCTAACGCCCCGGGTTCGTGTTCGGATTCGGATTCATACCCTTAAACTACCCTCTCCCTTTATTTATTTATTTTTTTCTTCTTTTTTTTCTTTTTCTTGCTTTTCTTTTCTTTTCTTTTCTTTTTCTTTTCTTTCCTTTTCTTTTTCTTTTTTTTTCTTCTCTTCTTCTCTAGAATTTTCACCCGACTTCTTTCTTCCTTCCCCTCCTTCTTTTCTTCTTTCTTTTTCTTTCTCCTCCTCCTCTTCTCTCGACTTCTTCTCCTCCCCCCCTTTTTTTCTTCTTCTTTCTTCTCCCGTGAAGGGAGGTCGGGGAGGTCGGCGAGCTCGGAAGAGGCCAAATCAAGACCGGCGGCGCCTACAATGGCCGGCCCTCTCCTTCTTCCCGCGGAGGAGGCATGCGGACGGGAGAAGAAGAAGAGCCCGTGACGATCGGCGTTCTCCTTCTTCCTTCTCTTCTTCTTCTTTCTTTCTTTCTTTATTTCTTTCTTTCAAATGGTATAGCAAAGAAATGAAGGGTAGAAACCCTTACCTCAGCCTCGGCGAAGATCTGGCGGCTTCTTTCCGGCGGCAATTGAGAAAGAGGAAGACCCCCGGAATCGAAGAGGAGCGGCCTTCAGCGGCTCTCTCCCTCTCTCTCGACCGGTAGGCCAAGGAAGAAGAACCCAAACCAGGAGGGGGGGCGTCTGGCGGCTCTTCTCAGTTGGCCTCACAAGTGGAGAAAGAGGAGAAGCCCTAAAACAGGGGCTCCTCCTTCTTCTTCGGGATGGATCTCTCCATCCCGCTGCCTCACGTGCGCCTGAACTTTGGGACTGAGCCAGTCAAAGGGACCAGGCCAGTTCTAGAGTCTCACATATATTTAGGTATATACATATATAATGGATCACATAACGGTTCATCTAAGCCTTCACATGGTGGTGGTGCGCATGCACTAGGTCGGAAGCCATGCTCAACTTTGCATCAGAACAATACAACACCGATGAGAACGCCCGGCCCTTCTTTGGCATGCAAAATTTTAATATTAGAAAAAACAACTAAAAAGTTAATGTAAAATATTTTTATCTAATTTTATATTGCTTAAAACTAGCTAAGATATATAAAGCGAGGTGGAGTTTCCGTTGCGGTTCATGAGGTGGCCGCTTGTCCTCGACCAAGTCGAAATTCTTCAGATCCCCACATTGCCAATAATAAATTATAAATGTTTCAAATTCCCGAAAAAAATATTAGGATTTGAAAAAAACAAACAAAAATCTAATGGTTAGGAGGAAGCGAGAGTTTTGGTTTTAGAGAGAGAAATCCAATTTGTGAAGGGTCCACCATCCAGCACGTGGTTTCCTCGTTCCCTCTCGTTCTTCCTTCCAATCTCTTCTTCCTCTCGTTTCCCTCGAAGTTCCTCGTAGGGAACAAATTCATGTAAGTCTTGTTTCTTCTCCCCTTTTATCTATTTATTTGTTTATTTATTTCTTTGTTTCAATTACGTAATTATTTTTTTGATG
This sequence comes from Phoenix dactylifera, assembly GCF_009389715.1. Taxonomy (NCBI): domain Eukaryota; kingdom Viridiplantae; phylum Streptophyta; class Magnoliopsida; order Arecales; family Arecaceae; genus Phoenix; species Phoenix dactylifera. The sequence goes on from NW_024069392.1 coordinate 21,410, forward strand.
GAGTGTCTTGAGCGAAAATCCTGGTGTTCTTCTCATGTATTGTAGGACGAATGGAGTTTGGAATATGGAAGCATGAAAAATAAAAAAAAAATATTGCGGACTATTGGGATTTTGTTATAATTATGCGATGAGTTATTTTTGTTTGTTGAATTATTCGATAAAAAAAAGGATTAGGCATATATCTTATCGTTCTATTCCTTTTTTTCCCTCTTTCTAGAGGACATTTTTTTTTCCATTTTATGTGTCTGTTGTTTAATCTTGCGATTTTTTTTTTCTTGAACAAAATTTGATGATGTCTGGGGAAATGCCGTATCCTTGCATTCATTTCTTCCAGAACATGAACTTATTTGGTATCATTTGTATATTTCCTTCATTCTTTTTCTTTTGTTTTGGATTTTTAATTTTCATTTACGTTCTGAAGCCAAATCTTCAGGAAAACAATGTTGTGCACATTTCTTTGGCCGTGCATTTTGTGTGGTCAAAGATGCAATTATTTTTCACCTTGCATCAATTCCTTTAGGACCGAGGTTATGAGTTCACAGAACACTTGGGAATCTCTCACATATGCAATCTTAAATACCCTCCATTGCTTGTATTTCTGCAAGACAATTTGACCCTGCTGCTGGATTGTATTTCTAGTTGGCTTTTCGCCATGTAAGTTTGCCATACTCGTTAATTCAATTTCCTATATGAGATCTTGCCTTCTTCCATCTTACCACAGCTCTAAAGCCATTCCAAGTCTCGGAGAACCTTGGAGGCTTTCTGAGCTTAGAGAAGCCAAGCCTTTTTTATTCACCCGTTGATCTTACAAGTTTCCAAGCAGTTGATGGAGATGCCTAGCTTAACCACGTAATCTGCACCAATTGGGAGTTGATGCTAGGTTGGCATAAATATTTTTTTGTGAATAATCTTTTTAATTTATTTTCTTATAAATTATCATGTTATATTTTATTGTGTCAATGAATGCACATTTATGTGCAATTTTCCTGAGCATATGTGTACACATGAGAGAGAGAGAGAGAGAGAGAGAGAGAGAGAGAGAGAGAGGTTTATTAGGGACTTCATTTAGTTTAATCTATTAGTACCTGCTTGGCTTTCTGAGCATTCTTTCTCGACAGTCATGGTTACCACCTTGGCAACTTGACAACCTTGCAGGATCATGGGGAATTGTATCAAACAATTGTTTGAAATGAGTTTTAGGTTATCTCACTAATATTGTCCTATTAGCAAAGGACAATATCCTGGGCTTTCTTCTCATCATTCGCCCTTGTATCAATGAAACACCATGATAGTTCTCTTTTATCTTGTATGATGATAAGACTGCGAAGGTGTATACCAAATTCAGTTTACAGTGGAATGAAATTAATTTTATGACCAAAAGGAAAATGGAAAAGATTTATAATCCAAATAATATGTTTAATATGATTCTATAAACCTTGGATCTATAACCTCATGAAATTTCAATACTTCCATTCCGGCAACAAGGTTTTAGCATATAACAAATTATCATTGACCTTAAAAGTATCTATCGTTGAATCTTAATCTAATGCTGATTCTATAACTCGTGGTGAAGTTCTGGAACCTATAGTATTGGTTATACAATTTAAGCTCATGTAAACCTGAACAAATTTTCCAAGATCTGGGAAATAAAATTCTTGAAAAAGAAAGAAGGCTAAGTTTAGTCATGGAAAAGACGGTCATTTTCTACAGCACTAATGTCTTCTATTGAAAGAAAGTGAGAAAAAGAAAAAAGAAAAAATATTCCAACAGAGAACATGGACGCATCAATGATCTCATAGAAAAAAGAAGAAATATAAATTCTCTCAATTCAATACCACGTGCAAAAAATAAATCAAGACTTTCCGCGGTGACAAATAGTTTAGGAACTTTCAGATATTCAGTATAATAGAATTTGCAAATCTTCCAATTTTCTGTTTAACAACACATCTCCTAGTACCTTATTATGAAATTTTAATCCCTTTAAAACAATCAATTATTTTTATATATCTTTAATTTAATATATAATTTCTTTTTGCACCACAGAAGCATTGACTTTAGCTATTCCAACTGCATGAAACAACATCTTTCACTAAAATCTAACTTTGACTAAGTCGTTCTTGGGTTCACATATCTGGAGTTTCCATATATTTTTTTTCTTATCTGTATATGTAAGCCATACATTTTAGCTGGAAAAACTAGAAAAGGTAAATGGAAACATAATGAAAAATTCATCATCAGGAACATTTTCATCATTCCAAGGTTTTTGGTTCTTCAGTTATAATTATTCCTCCATTCAGTTAAATTAGTATATAAAACCCATATATTTTAGCAGGCAGAACTCAAAAGGGTCAAAGATTTCATAGTGAAGAATCCAGCATCAATAACATTTACAAAAGTTCCTAGTTCCTCAGTTTTAATTCTCTCTCTTCACCAGTTAGAAAAATAGCATCTTTCTTTTACTTTTAACTTATTCAATCCAGAATACCCTACAATGTGCATTCATTGTATTACTGCTTTTCACCAAACTGAAACCAGATAATTTTGGAGAAATGGTGAGTAATCTCAGCTATCAGAGAATTGTATCTTGATATAGATTGATGTGACATTTTTCGTTTGACACAGTATATTCCTTGTAAGGAAGTATAGAGTTTTTGTGGTTTCAATAAATACTGTATGATCTTAAACATAAGCATTGCTACTGCTCACTCTTTCAACTTATTTATGCCATCTTTGTTTTTTCATTTAATTTTTATTTATTTCCAGTAATCAACTTATAAATATCCTAGTTATCGTGGAATGGAGGAAGCAAAGGACACTGAGGGAAATTCTTCGGGAGGATCCTCTATTGTCCCTTCCAGTTCACTGCAAGGCCCAATTAATCCTGAACCTCCTACTTTCCTGATCCTTGATGAAATAATTGATGTTAACAATCAGAATAGAGCAGTCATAAAAGATTCTGAATTACTTCTAAATAATGTCCATGATGGCCTACCACCAATCCAAATGGCTTCTAGTTCATTAGAGATTTTAAATGAACTGCAAATTGCTTGTAAGGATGCCATATCCAGCCCATCAGAAGGGGCCAGTCTTCCACTACCTCATACATTGGATCAATCTGAGGAGTCAGATCATGAGCAATCACACAAGTCCGAAGATGAAAATACTGTTATAGTTGATGATGTTCAAACGAATAATGGTTATACTGCCTCTAGCAAATTACAAGAGTCAGAACCTAGGCTGCATGTATTGACCAGCAAGCTTAATCATAGCCAAGTGGAGATTGGAAGCACACAAAAGAAAGCATCCAAATTGTCTGACCACTTAAAACAAGTCGTTGAAAACAGAGGCCTTATTGACACTGCAGCACCTTTTGAATCTGTTAAGGAGGCTGTCACCAAGTTTGGAGGACATGGCGATTGGAAATCCCAGAAGGCAACGAACTTACAGGTAGTGTTTACAACTTCAATCCTTCTTTTGATTTACTTCTGCAGGGGTTGCATCTGCATAGTCTTTGAGTCCATAATTCTGGGATTGAGAAAAAGAATTCCCTTTTAATGTTTTAATTATTTCTTTAATATTTCTTCTCTAATATGTTGCCACAAATTGAGCCCAAAGTTCCAAAATGAATAGCCATTGTTTTCTTCCAATAAGAAATACAATTTCTTCTTATTAATCTGAATTAAAACGAAAAAGAAATTATTCATCCAAGAGATAAGTCTGACTTTGTTTTATCTCATTGTTAATTCCATTATATTTGTTATTGCAAAGTATGCTATGTGAACTCTCATGTCCAAATCCTTGGATTCATGTTTAATACGAATCTGTACCAGATCCACATCGAGCACTTGGATACTTGCTCTAATTTCTTTAACCGTAGCTTTTAGAAATTGATAGAGAGTTGGACTCTTCCAATAGTTATTTTGATGCATTTCAATAACATTAAAAAGTGATGTTTTTCTTTGCTTTTAAGAGATTGATCAAGAATATAAAAAATCAAAATAATTTTGGGAAATATTAGGAAGTTTGACCGTGAAACACGCATATCAGAAAACATTAATAAATAATATCTTTTAATATTTTATATAGTATTTAAATATATGAGTTTATTTAAAAATATTTTTATTGTATGTAACCCTATATCTCTTTTTTCCCTTATGCTGAGTCAGACACTTGGACATGCATCCGAATACAATTCCCGTGTCTGTGTCCATGCAACATTCCCCAAATGTTGCAAAACCCTAATCCTTGATTCCTTTCTATTCCTAATTAAATTTGGTTCTGGAAACAAGAAACTTCACCTCAAACAGTCAACTCTTCTGTTTGTTTTCTTCTCCTTCTTCTTTTTTTTGTTCTGTATTTTTTTTTCTGATGGAGGAAAGCAGAGGCCACAAACCACAGATACCAGGGTTTGCTAAAAATAAAGCTGCTTCTTCCTAATTTCATTTTGATATTTTCTTTATTTTTTTCTGAAGAAGTAAGGTCATAATGGTATTGTAATACAGTGAGTCAAGAAGATATCTAGTATCTGATTCATGATCAATTCTCTTCTTTATTTAAAAACAGACCACTTCTTCTTCTTCTTCTTCCGTATTTTTTTGATAGAGAAAAGCTGACAAACTATACATACCAGGGCTTGCTAAAAATAAAGCTGCTTCTTCCTAAACTCATACTGATTTTTATTTTCTTTTTTCTAAAGAAGTAAGGTGATAATGGTATCATAATACAGTCAATCAAGAAGACATGCAGTATCTGATTCAAGATCAATTCTCTTCTTTATTTTAAAAACAGACCAAATTTTAACTATAGAGTTATTGTTGTATTTGTTTCTAAAAGGCTTTATTTTTCAGTACTCTTAATGTTATCCAATGCCATACAGAGCATGAACACGTCCTTTTCGTTTATGGAAAGTTTCTAACTTCTTTCATTTTGCATCCATATAGAAGCAGCAGCACATCCAACTTGAACTTGAGAAGATACAAGTGGAAATTCCAAAGTACAAAGAACAATCCGAAATTGCAGAAGATGCTAAAGCAGAAGTACTCAAAGCACTTGATAGCACTAGGAGACTTGTAGAAGAACTAAAGCTAAGCCTGGAGAAAGCACAGACCCAAGAGGCCCTGGCAAAACAGGACTCAGAGCTTGCTGAACTCAGGCTCAAAGAGATGGAGCAAGGAATTGTCAGTGATGCAAGCATTGCAACCAAGACACAAGTAGAGGTTGCTAAAGAAAGGCATTTAACGGCAGTCGCAGAACTAAAATCAGCAAAAGATGAGTTGGAAGCACTGCAAAGAGAGTTTGTTACTATAGTTAATGTAAGGGACGTGGCAAATTGAGAAGGCTGGAGAGTCTATTTCTGCTTTCAAGGAGATCGAGAAGACTGTTGAGGATCTAACTCTGGAGCTCATCACGACAAAGGAATTGCTGGAATCTTCACAGGCAGGACATCTTGATGCAGAAGAGCAGAGAACTAGTGGAACATTGACATGGGAGAGAGACAAACTTAACTGGGAAAAGGAGCTGAAGCAAGCTGAAGGAGAGCTGCAGCATCTCAATATGCAGTTTTCGCTGGTAGACGATCTAAAGTCAAAGCTTGATACAGCTTCCACATTGTTGTTCAGTCTGAAAGCTGAATTTGCTGCTTATATGGAAGCAAAAATGAACCAAGAATCTGATAGCATCGAAGAAGAGAAGCCAGCAGATGAGGAAGGACAAACAATGACAACCCTGACAAATGCTCAAGCAAAATTGGCTCTAACCAAGGAGCTCGGGGAAGTAAAAACCGACATTGAGAACGCAAGAGATGAAGTCAATCGTTTGAGAGTTGCAGCTTCTTCACTTAAAAGTGAGCTGGAAAGAGAGGCGACAGCCCTCACCACCATGAAACAGAGGGAAGGGCTGGCATCGGTATCTATATCATCTCTTGTGGCTGAGCTGAACAGGACAAACTCCGAAGTAGAACTAATCTTGACAAAGGAGAAGGAAGCCCAAGAAAAGATGGTAGATGTGCCTAAGATGCTTCAACAAGCAGCTCAGGAGGCAGATCAAGCCAAGTCAGTCGCTCACTTGGCTCGTGAAGAGCTAAGGCAGGCAAAAGAAGAAGCAGAACAAGCCAAGGCTGCAGTCGGTACTATGGAGACCAGGCTAGACGCTGCTTTAAAGGAGACAGAAGCAGCTGAAGCATCGGAGAAGCTGGCACTCTTAGCAGTCAAAGCATTGGAAAAGAGTAAAGAGGCTGCAGACTTGGACACTAATGACTCCACAAATGGAGTGACTCTTCCACTTGATGAGTACTACACTCTAAGCAAGAAAGTACATGAGGCTGAGGAGCTCGCTAATCAGCGAGTGATTTCTGCCATAGAGCAAATTAAATCAGCAAAGGAGTCTGAATCAAGATGCTTAGAAGGACTGGAGGAAGCACATAGGAAGATAGAAGAAAAGAAGAAAGCATTAAGAGATGCAGTGGAAAAGGCTGAAAAGGCCAAGGAAGGGAAATTGGGTGTGGAGCAAGAGTTGAGGAAGTGGAGAGCTGACCATGAACTGCAACGGAAAGCGAGTGATGCTGCTCAAGGTTTAGCTGATTCTTCGTACTTCGAGGAGACCAGAGAACCAAACATCCTTGTTAATGAAGAAGAAACTGCTCCACATGATAGCCCTCCCACATCTAGCCCCAGAGAACACTCGCAATGGAATGAGGCAATAAATGCCATGCCTGAACCAAAGGTGAGAAGGAGATCATTCTTCCCTCGAATCGTCATGTTTTTGGCCAGAAAGAAGGCTCAGTCATTGAAGTAATGAAACTTATGTTGTACTTACATATCGAAATCTCTTACATATATGCTAATAAGTTTTCCTAATTCTTGGAACTCGGGGTGTGGTTCGGTGTTTAAGCTTGTACCATTGGTATAGTCTTTTCCAGAACATACTGATGAAAACATAATTGTTTAGATTTCATGAATCGTAATATCCAGATGTAAGGAAGTTCATCCACTGCTAATATGCCAATCTTCTGAACAGTTTGAAGATTGTCATAGCCATCAGGGATGATACCAATCCCTGGCAATACATTGAAAGGTACATGCATGAATTGACTCATGGAGAAATCTATGATCATTGTGAGCAGTAAAGGAAGAACAGGTCAGGAGATTACATCTGCATATGTTGATGCATTTTCGTGCAAAAAGATTGATCTATGTGATGTCCTTGATTTGTTATAAAATGTATTTTGGTCATTGAATAGTGAAGATAAGTCTGTAGTATAGTTAAAACTAGAGCAAGGTGCATGCAGCGTACACAGTCTAGATATCCTAAGATCTTGATTTTGTTTTTATTTTTTTCAAAATTTCTACATATAGGACTACTTTTTTTTCTATAAATGTGTTTTTTTATCTATATAAAGTAAAACTAAATGCTTTTGAGAGTATTTAGTCCCAAATTCTTCCCCATGAAAATCATGAAATCTTAAGGTTCTTTACATGCACATCTGATGGATAATAAACAGAGAATTTTAACATGTAACCCCCCCCCCCCCCCCCCCCACAAAAAAAAAAAAAAAAGACAGAATTTTAACAATATAGTTTTTTTTTTTTCCAAAAAGAGCAATATGATAAAAAGATTTGGTTTGATTTATAGTCTGGAAGCACTAAATAAGTTAAACTTTGGCAAGCATATGCATAAGATATCTAGATCAAGATCAAGGGCTTAAGTTTTCAATTTATAAATCTGCAATGTAGTTTCATTCACTAAGTATATTGATACCTTTCGGTTCGAGTTTACTTGATGCACAAAAAAGGCTATCAATGATGATATGTAACAACTAAAGCATCATAATTGGTTTTACAGACGTCGAGTCCATTTGCACCTAACAACAGTAACAGCTAGTTTTTTTGGAAATCAAAACGAGCGTTTTTGTCTCACAACGGCTCTTTTGGCCTGTCTAATGGCTAGAAGTATCTTCCAACTATTCGTTGATAGTATAAATATATGGGGACACCAAGAAGAAAAGAAGTCTTTGAGAAAAAAGATGAAAGGAGTTCACAAAAGAAAAAGAATATTAAGATGCATTCATTAAAAGCTGAAAAATCACATCCTCCACTATTGAGAGAGTTGGTGAAGAGAATTTAAGTTCATTCAAGGCCAATCAAACTAATTCAAAGCTCCATTTATTCTTTGTGTATTTGTCTTTAAGTTGCTGTAATTTATTTATATCATATATTTTTCTCATTCTCTATTGTGATAAGTTTTAGGGGTTGAAACCTGAACCCATTCAAACTTTGAATTGAATTGTATTGAGTCTAGAAAAAAGCTCGGAAGTGGTTTTGATTAATTTTCAGTGAAAATCAACTAGGTTGATTGTGATCCTAGTCAAAACAATCGGACTGTAATCTTGAAAGGATTATAGTAGAAATTTCTAATAAAGATGTCTTGGGAAGTGGACATAGGTATAGGGTTGGTACCAAATCACTGTAAATTTGCTATATTGTGGTGTTTGATCTATCTGCTTTGAACTCTAGTATATTTACTTACAACTCATTTTTTAATTGTAATATACGCACATATTAAGTTTTCTGTTGTATTTTGTTTAAAGTTTTTGAAAAGTCCAATTCATCCCCTCTCTTGAGCTCCATAACTAGGCAAGATCCTAGCACTAGACTAGTCCTTGCCCATGCTCTAGCCTGTGGTAGGCCAAAACACACACCACATTTTCAACCGTCGTTAGCAACCATAATATCACATCTCAGCCACAACTGACATTACATATACCATGTGTCATATGTACCGGCTAATCTAGATGCCCTTCTTCTTCTTGACCTTATCATTATGCAAAAATTCAATTTACTTATAATTTAATATAATTTAGCATCTTGATTTGATTTCAATATTAGACAGTCACAACCATGCTCTAGCTCATGGCAGGCCAAACACATGCTATGCTTCACCCATGACCAACAACCACAATATCAATTCTTAGCCCACTGACTGACACCCCACCTTTCATACATGCCCGGCTAATCTTGATGCCCTCCCCATCCCCACTTTTACATTTATGCAATATTTGATTCAATTATGTCACAACTATGATTAAATACAATTCGTTATTTGGAATTGACTTTCCGACATTAGACTAGTTATAGTCATACTCTAGCCCGTGGTAGGACAAACATAATACCACACTTCAAGCTAAGGCTGATACAATATATAAACCATGTTTCTTGCATGGCTTATGCCCATGCCTCATCATATAATTATGTCAAAGTCATGATGTTTCTTAATTTATGTATATTCTACATGATTTCTATAATTATATAACCACCAATTAATAAGTTTGATACAAAGCTAAACTAAGTAACATTGTAATCCATGCAATATTAAATCATCAACATATAATACACATACCAATATGTATAAAATAACCACAATCATACAAGATACATTTAGATACAAAACTTTCGTAATCATGTAGATGATTGTATTGAGGGATTCTTACCTCTAATGGTGACTAACTCAACACGGCAGCATATACCAACCCACTCCTCAATCAGTTACTAGAGTGAAACACCTTAACCAATGTCCTCCTTTAGAGATGATTTCTTCCTTATAGAATAAAGTTCAAACATCACAATAAAGATCATGAAGTAGATTCAATAGCCTAGAACCCTCTACTAGAATCTACGAGAGGTCTATCATTGAGTCCCTTGAATCCCTTCACCAAAGCCTACTGATCAACTAGAGAGAAAAGAAAAAGGAAGGAAGAGGGAGAAATATAGAAAGAGAGAAAAAGTGAATGGAATGAGAACTATGGAGGTTCTCTCTCTCTTTCTTCAAAATAAAGGAAGGGGAAGATAGGGACTATCAAGCCATTGAACTAGCCGAAGGTGACGACCCATAGCGGCACTTGGCCATGGCATCAGCTGACGATGGTGGTCAGCTGGTGGAGGAGAGTAATAATAGGAAAATATGATCAATGGAAACAAACAAAAAAAAAAAACAACTCTATTCACATCCAACCCACTGGCCGACACTCATGGAAGTGGTGAAGGCAGGTCCAAATCGATGACTGATGGCGGTGAATAAAAAAGGTCCTGTTTGGCAAAGCTTTTTAGTAGGTCAGAAAACACTTTCTAACCCTCCAAAGTATTTTTGGATAGTACAGTAGTGTTTGGTACAAAAATCGAAAAACTATTTTAGCTTTGCGAGGAAGCTGAATGTCTACTTGAGAGAAGCTCCAAAATAGAGCTTCTTCGAAAAAAATACTTTTAGCACGTGTCGAAAAGCTATTTAGATTTTTAATATTTTTTTATACCAAAATATCCATTATAAAATTATATAATTACAGTAGGTGTCCCTTTATATAATAAAGCACGAAAAAAAATCTGCAAGAGGCCCAACAATTATTAGTTCCTAAAAATATGATATTAATATAATATTAATATATAATGATAATAATTATAATATTTTAAATCAAAATATTATATCATACTATAAATATAATATTATATTACATTATCTTATAATACATTGATATATTATATTATATAATATCAAATTATGTTATATTATTATGTTATAGCATACAATATTATATATAACTATATTAGAATAATATTATATTATATTACAACAATATTATTCTATATTATATATTTATGTATTAATAGATATTATATTTTATTATGCTCTACTATATAACATTATGCAATATTCTTTGTAGTTATTTTGTCATACTAAAAGTATTTTTTAATTTGTTTGCCAAATACATATTAACATTCCATAACACTTTAGAAATGTAGTTACCAAACAAACAAATAGCTTTTTATAAAAGCTCTACTTAAAAAATCTCTACTTCAAAATCTTTACTTCTGAAAGCTCTACTATCAATAACCCTGCCAAATGGAACCAAAATAAGGAAAAGAGCATGAAATACGGAAGATCCAATTTTTAAAAGAAATTTGGTGGCTTGCTGGCCTACAATATGAGCAACAGTGATGGCTTAGGAATCATGAAAGAAATTAGAAGAAGAACAAGCGGTCCTTACCTCATATTCGGCGAGATACCAATAGCTGCTAAGTGAGATCTCCTAACAAAGAGCTAAGGGATTCTTAGTGAAAAGCTTGAAATTGGCGAGTATAGAAGGAGATATTTTTGATGGTGGAGTATCTAGAGGGGTGGAAGGGTGATTTATAGAAATTTTTGTAGGGATTGCTGGAGTTCGAAATGCCCTAGAATTCTTTCTTCCATTATAATTGCTGGAGAGAAGAGAAAGCTCCCATTGGAGTCTTCCTCCCCTCACACACATGCTACAGGCCCAAGCAGCCGGTCCAAGCCAACACCGAGCCAGACAAGGCCAATAAAATTTCTCTTCATCATATTAAAAAAGGAGCAAATGTTCATATGTTTTTACATAATGCTTGTAATAAATTATTGACATATTCTAATTCTAGTTACTTCTGTATTGTTGCTTTACACTTTATTTGATTGTATTGATTTATTGAATCATTTTTACTATAAATTATTTCATATTTGTCTAATATAACTATGTGAGTTTCCTAATATACTATAATTAGAACTCTTGGTTGTCTTCCATCTGTTATTAAATTTTCAATACATGCTAATTGTAAACCATATTTGTAGAGAAGCTGCATTATAGAAAAAATAACCATTTTAAAGAGAGAAACTATCAAGATATGAGATCTTTAGAAATAGGGACTCTTAGGCATTGGGAAACATTTGAAAGAGATAGAAAGAGTAATCTAGAGGGATCTCCAGACTTGATGTGGACCATTTTGGCCCACTATGAGTAAAGTTGGACAAGGTTGTGAAGTGAGATCCATCATATCAGAAAGTCGAGTCATAGGCCAAACTTTTAGGAGTCCATAATTTAGTCATATGACATCCAAATGATATGATCTTTTTTTTATCAGATAGTTTTTTGAGATCTACGATGTGGACGCCCAAATTCTACATTTTAGGCCTGAAATAGGTCCTCATCTGCATCCAAACCAGAATTTGACTCCAAAGAGGGACAACTCAGATCAAACCGAAAGCTTCCTTTTTGGATAAAATTTTGACTGGATGCATCTCTCTATCCAAGAAGAATCAGATAAAGCGATAGAAGATAGAGTTGATATAGAAGTTTAGATCTACCATCAGATGAATTTTTGCCTTTTCAAGTTTATTTCTATTAGTGATGTCTATTTTATAAAAGAGAGTTCTATTAGAATTACGAAAAAAATCCAACTTGAATTGTGCAAGGAGGGATCTCACCATTATAAATAGAGGCTGTGTGCATATTTTTTTTTAATCATTATTTTAAAAGAAAAGAAGACTTAAGTCCTATTTTCAACAACTCTTTCATCTTCTTCTAATTATTTTTTGAGAGATTCGAGTTGAGCACCTTGAGAAAATCTTTTTTCTCTCCAATCGGATCAACAAGAGAGAAGAGCACATTGGCCTTTCTATGTACTCTCTATTCTAGATATCCTTTTTTTTAAAAAATTATCCATTGTAGAGATTGGTCTATCAAGTAGATAAAAGTTAATATATTTCAAATAAGGGTTTACCATGATGATTATAAGATAAATAAACTTATATTTAGATAAAACTAAGTATATTAAAAATTAATTTTGCTTATTATAATAGATTTAAATGTATTTATTTTGATCAATTTCAATTTATATCATATAGAAATTTAGCTATAAATGGGAAGGGGTTATGACCATCCATCTTTCAAATGCATTATAAACATACTAAATACTACTCTATAGTACTAAAAGAAAGTAATCTTGGTTTTTGGTCATCCTCAATAGAATTATGGAAATTATCCTTTACTCGTTAACCTATTAATTCATATTAATTAGTCCGCCAAACTGATATTTGAGTTACATAATATTTTAGGTGTAAATTACATTGTATCTTTATTAGTTTGAAATTGCCATCATTTCAAAATTTCAGTTATGAGTGCTGCATTTCTAATTTAAAGTTCACTTATGCTAACTTCTAACCAATTTCCCCAATAAGGAGCTTATAAAACTAATAACCACATCTCTATTCTATTCCTCTTCGCATCCCCCCCCCCCCTCCTCTCTTCCCTCAATGCCTTCTTAATTGCCACCTTTTCTTCTTCTATTTCTATATATATGAATTCTCTTTGGTTGTCCTAAAATCATTAAAAAAGAAAAATCCCCTTGGCATCATCAAATTCCCTCTACCCCACCTATTTCATGGTTATTTTCATAAGGTAGGGAACGAATTGAAGGATTCTTCACGTGCATCGCTTGTGCATTATTCTAGTATGTACGTACATACGTACGTACATACATACAAACGTGTGTGCGCTTGCTTGCTTGCTTTTAGGCATGCTTTACTTTGCAGTGTTTTAGTTTTCTAAGAAAAGCTTTTAAGCATGCTTTACTTTGCAGTGTTTTAGTTTTCTAAGAAGATAAATCTCCTATATTATGCATCTTTTTCCAATGCAATCATGAAAGAGAAAAGAAATAATCTAAACATTCCTAAAGCTTCATCCAATAATAATTTTTTTGAAAAACTTCTCAAGTCCTATTCTTATCTCTCATGTTTTAGAGTTTCAAGATTGTGATACATGTCGCACTTACTAACTTCTTAACACACACTCTCTATATATACATACTAGCAATAGGCATGCTCAATGCAAATCTAAAAAAAGAATAAAAACAAAACTATTAAATGAATACAAAATGATAAAAATAAAATATAAATAAAATATCAAAATAAAAATAAAAATAAAAATAAAAATAAAAATAAACATGATAATATAAAATAGAAATAAAGTAAGAAATACATAACAGAAGAGGTAAAATATAGATTGTTCACAAAATATAGCAAACTAATATAATATTAGAAATCTAACAAAACAATTAAGTCATAAAAAATATTAAAAGAAATTAAATAATATAGAATTTAGTAAAAATGAAAACATGAAACAATACCCCTACAAAAAAAATCAAAATGCTAAAATTTAAAAGGGAAAAAAATAAAAAAATAGATAACAACATAATATACAAATAAACTGAAAAAATGATATAGAAATAGAAGTAATGCACATGAAATAAAGTTAGAAAAAATAAGTTGAAAGAAATAGAGGTCATAAGTAGAAATATAAGATTATAAAATTAAAAATAATGGGTAATTGACATGATAATCAAATTACTAAAATTGATATACATATAAAGAACATGATAATTTGAAAGGTCAAATTAGTTATACAAAACATAACTAAAAAATATATTAGATGAATATTTTTAAGATAATAAAAATAAAATGAGGAGTGAAAGGACACAAAAGAAGAAGAAAAGGGGATCAAAAGAAATATATCGAATGATGTTATTGATAAAAGAATGTATAAATAAAACAAAATAAAAAATAAAGGATAACGAAACAATATATAAAATACAATATTTTATATAGGCTAAATAAAAATTCTAGGACAAATAATAAAATGAACAAAAAAATATAAACAATATTTTAAAAGAAGAAAATGCATATGAGAATAATAAAAGTGAAATATATAGGGTTTGCCTAAGAGAGATGAAGACTGAAGGATACAAGAGGATAGAGACGAATGAAGGGAGGGAGATAGTGGAAGCATGGCAAAGGAAGGATGAGAGGGAGAGGTTAGGATGGAGTGGAACGCACACCCGAAAAAGGGTACAAATGTGCCGACCATTAATGACTAGTTTGAGTGGTTAGGATATGGAGAGTTGGGGGAGACATGTGGAAGAGAAATAAAAAATTAAAGAGATGAGGGAAGTTAAGAGTTGTGAGTGAGAGATGGTGGATAGAAGGAGCAGAAGATAGGAAATGAAAGAATTGTGTAAATAAGAGATGAGACTAGAGAGAGACATGTGAGAGAGGAGCGTTAAATGTGTGTGAATTATAATTGTGTGCGGGAGATATTTCAATTGTTTATAATTTAGTTATTTTATTAAATTTTTATTATTGGTTGGAAAAGTTTAACTTTCAGAGATTTTTGAATAAATCTAATTCGATTGAAAAAGAAAAGAGTCTATATGTGATAGAAATATAGAAATAAATAGAGACATATTTAACTTGTTAATTATATTATTTTTCTAGATATTTGTGAAGAGAAAACTAAAGAAACCTGAAATTGATAGATATAGTCTAAAAAATAATATACCACTTTTTAACATAATATATTAATTTATATTAAAGAGAGTAGAGTTGATATGCATGTGGTTTCATCATATAAAGCTGACTTCAAGGATTTTGTCTCATCGTATATTTGTAAGAGCAAGTAGATGATTAGTGTATATTGAACATAGATAGTCATAAACAGATTCACCTACACCTACTGATATCATAGTTTTAAGTAATAGTTTTTATAATGATCATTATAATGATTTTGGTTACATCCTGTTTATTGAGATAAACAATACGAAAAAATATAATGGCTATTATTTTTATATTATTCTATTAAAAATATATCGTTATAACACAAAGATTGACATTATTTCCATTTGTACCTTTTTAAACTAAAAGAATACTTTTCAAAACACAATTTTTTATATCTCGAAGGAATTCCTGTATGGTTAAAAAAAAAAGAATATCATTTTATCTAATAAAAATTAAAAGAAATTAACACCATTATTTTTCTATTACCTGTTATTTTCTTTTGTGACATCATTAAAACATCAGTAATTTCAATAATTATTTGAATATTAATATTTTGAAACGTTGTTTTTTGAGACAAATAATGGTGGTTAAAACCATGCTTGTGGTCCATAAGGGACTAAGGGTTTGCCTGAGGTCTATTATGATGGAAAATGTGTTATTTAAAATAATAACTTATATTCTAAACTAGGAAATGGACCACCATTTAATGTACTATAATTTAATCCGAGCCCTAATAATCCAAATTACAAACAACGTTATCAATCCCCTGTCCTTCACTTCTCCGGCCAAAAAAAGAAAAAAAAAAATCCTTGTTCGAACCATTCGAGTATTTTGTACGCTCGTCATCGAAGCTCCCGCTGTGCTTCCTCCAGATGGGAGGCGCCGCAGCAGTGGCGGAGGACAAGGGGAGGGAGCGCCGAACCCTCGCCAAGATCGCCCTCACCTCGCTTCGGCGGCCGGTGGCGGAGACCGCACCTTCCCGATAGACATCCATAAAGACCAGGCTCCAGCTCCACGGCGAGTCTGCACACCTCTGCCCGCCCGCCGGCACCTCCGCCGCTGGCAACGCCCTCCGAGTCGCCTCGGAGATCTGGAGGAAGGGCGGCGTGCTCGGATTCTACAGTGGCCTCTCCCCCGCCGTCCTCCGCCATCTCTTTTACACCCCCCATCCGCATCGTGGGCTACGAGCACCTTCGGAGCGCCGCGCACCGACGGTTCTCTCCTCCGGAAAAGCCCTCGCCGGGGGCGCTTCTGGCGTCCTCGCTCAGGTACCCCACTCTCCAAGATCCCGTTGTTTGACGAGTAGAATCGTTATTGTGATAGAAGAATTGTTCCGAGATCCTAACCATCTAATGGTAGATAAAAATGTGTGAGATGCTGTATACATAATTTGCTGCTCCCTTCCGGGACCATTAACTGATAAATGTGGATCAAAATGTGATAAAGTTTACTCCTTGCGAACCAGCCAGGTCCGCCCTGGAAGGCTGGTCCGGGGGTGGTGGGGTGAGGACCTATCACTAACATTTAGTTTAAACTTGAACTTGAGCATAATCAGAGGTTGAATGGAATTAGAAACATCTTATCCTTGCATACCACAATCCTAATTAGACAAAAGATCGACAAAGAGAAAAATCTGAGTCTGTCATATATATGAATAGCATGGGGTGAGAGAAAGTCATAAACTTTATGGTCAGATGGTAACTTTGTATATGTTATATTCTTTATTGTCTGAAAAATGGAAAGTCCTTTTCTTAAAAAAAGAAAAAAAGTCAGTCTTACGAAAGAGAGGAAAAAGTTCGCAGAGGAGACACTCATCTTTCTCAAGAAAGCCTTTTCATTGTAATGAAAGAAACTTGCGAAGGATACAGAGTGAACTAGGAGGCTAATGGCAATAGGGGAGGGACATGAGGGAGTTAGAGGCTTGGCTGAGTGAGATACCTTTCCTTTCTTTAGTTAAGTTGAGACCCCTCCTCCCCCGAAAAAAGAGAAAAACTCATCACATTTAGAATATTATTGGAGGAAGGGAAAATGCTTGTTAACACAAATCACATCAAAAATGGATCTATATAGCAGTTCTTAGCTTTCCCAATTCTCCATTTTAACCTGTCAAAGAGCCATACAACTCAACATTTATTGTGTAACCTTTCATGTCAGATTCATTTTACCATGTTGGGAGGGGATTCAAATATTTAAATATGAAATATTGCAAACTCTGAGTTCTTTTTTTTTTTTTTGGGGGGGGGTGGGGTGATAAAGAAATGGGTATGTGGGAAATCAGCTCCGGGTACAATAGACTATTTCAGAATTTATCAAACTTAAGGAGGCCCCCGCTTCCCTCATCCTCACTTGACTTCACCCCTACAACGATTTCTCTGAATAATTCTGGCCAATTCTCGAATATTATTGCAATTTGATAGGAGAAAAATGAGACTCTGAATTACTTATGACTGTAAACTTCTCTTCCCTTCTTTGGTCCCCGAATGAGGTGATTGGATTAGGATGTAGTCCTCATTGAATACTGCATAGTTTTCCATTCTACATGGGCTTCTCTTCCTATGATGAGTTTCACATGCTTTTGCACCATACAACATCTCCAAGAGCCTTGTATTACATTGGTTTTCTGTTATAGTTCCAACTATTATAGGAAATGTTGCCTAGCTACTAGAGGTGATGAAGGCTTGAGTATTAATTAGTGCTACAATGGACTATCATGCTCCAAAGCGGCGTCCTTGGCAGCCACCATGTGGTAGCTTTCACGTTAGTTGGGTAGCCCTATGTTTCATGCTTTTCTTGGGGGAACCTGAATTCGAAATATGTTGGCTAAGGAAATATGGACTAAATATAAAGTGGGTCTTAAAATGTAGAGAGGCCAAAGATTTATTTACTTAGTGCAACTTGAGAAAGTAACACACCATTAAATTTCAATGCTTTTCCAAGAAAAAAAAGATGACCCAGTGGATGAGGCTCCCACCATTGCGGGATCTGGGGAGGGTTAGATGTACACAGCCTTACGTCCATATTCAGAGAGTCTATTTTCAAATTTCAATCTATGACCTCTAGGTCATAATGGAGCAATCTTACTGTTGCACCAAATTTCATCTTCGTTTTCAAGATAAAAAGTGTTTAAAAAATATCCACAAGTTCAACAAACATATAAATGTAACGCAATTTTGCATTTGATAAGACAATAAACCATTTTGGATCCAACAACAAAAGGAAAACTTTTGGATCCAACAAGTAAGGGAAGACTTTATACTGGATAATAAGGAACAAATGACATAGATCATGGTAGTAAATATTCTATATCCAGGTTGGAACCTTGTATGCACCACAATCCTATTAGGCTCTTATAGTTAGTATTGGGTGTGATCACATAATCCACTAAAATTGCATATTTGTATGACTTCATAGTTAAGGAACCAAGGTTGGTTGTATCGATATCAGGGCCTATACCGGCTGTTCGGTGGTATGATATGGTACGGTAATGTGCTATACTATTTTGGGCATATTAACAAAGCTAGTGCTGGAGAGGGACGGGGAGAAAGAAGGAGAGATAGGAAAAGAGAGAGAGGGAGGAAGAGGGAGAGGGAGGCCGAGAGAGTGAGAGAGGGAGAGGGCTCAAAAGCTCTCATCTCCTCTACAGATGACAACCTTATAGGTTGCCTTTGTTTCAGAACAAAATAGGGCTCTGCTTCTTTTTCTTTTTTTGAAATTTCTTAAGTGAAGTATGTTGCCAACTTCGCTATCTCTCTCTCTCTCTCCGCTCAAGCCCAATGCCTTTCCGGCATGCTTGTGCCAAGATTTTAGGCCTGGTGGGCCGCATCAACTAGAAAATAAGCTCGTTCAGTAATCATGCTAGGTTCATGCTTAGGGATTAAAGCTAGGCCCAAGCTTGGTTAAGCTGAATTTTCTTATTTTTCTTGCATTATTTATCTATGTTTGATGCAAATGTAGATTAATTGACTATTGTTGTTGATATGTGAACTTAATGGACAATAGACTTGTTGCAAGTTGTTGACAATATTTAATTATTCATGTTTAGCATTTTTAATATATTTTTGGCATTTTCGAGAAAATAAAAAATTGATCATGAAGCTCAAGGCTCGAAATGAAGCCCGAGTAAGGGCTAGGCCTAAGCTTGGCCCATGAACAAATGTATTGGAGAGGTGCTTGCCTAAATGCCTCTTGCTTTGTTCCAAGTGCTTGCATAGGCATTATCTTAGTAAACTCGCCTTGCCTAGGGCCTATTGAGGTGTTTAGGGGCATCCTTGCCTTGCTTGAGCACTAGGCAAGCACCTCGAGCACCTTTGACATCATTGATGTGGGATTTTACTGCGTCGTGTTTTACAGGGAAAAGGTAGTGGTATGTCAATAATGAGAATTGAGACGTTGTGCAAGTTTAAGGATGAACAGGTAGGTCAACTGATTACAATATCAAGTTTTAGGAGAGTTGGAGTATATAATGGTAGGTTAAAAAATTGGATAAAACAACAGACAAATAGTTAAATTTCTTAGAGAATCTATTGTATTGTAGTATAAATGCTTAGTAGCTAACCAAAATGATGAAACTGAAAGAAGTAACTACATACACTCTAAGAGATGACAAGATTAATGATTGTAATTCGACTCTTTACCCTTGCAGTGAAGCTTTAAAAATAGTAGTACACGTGCTGAAAAAGTTTTTACGATGATGGATAGAGCAAAAGCCATTCCTCAAGCATATGCTTATAAAAAGTTAACCCATGAAATAAGGCATTTGACTTAGGGTCCACCAGTGGATGTTTCATTTGTTTTCAGAGACATTAAAGAATTGCAAATTTGATCTTCAAACCTATGCATCTTGAACTGTTCTTGAATTTGTCGATCAAGAACATAATTTTGTTAATAGCCAAAGCCATAACGATCAAGCCTTATCACAACTATGGGGATCATAATTTGTTTCAGATAATACTATTTACTTAGATTTCCCTCTAGAAGATAAGAAGGTTTACTAGGAATCACGTAAGTTAGCAATTCAATTACAGTCATTAGGTTCTAAGCTCGAGTATGTAGGTAATGGAAAAAAAAGAAGAGATTGATCAAAGTCTTTAAGTTACAAAGAATGAATATACACAAAGAGGGGAAAAAGATCCAATTTGATTGAGACCGGTTAGGATCATAAGATCTATATCTATATTATGCATAATGCAATCCTCAAATCATAAATTCCTGCTTGATCATGTTATTTAGGAGCCCATTTATATAAAGTAATAGGAGTATAGAGGTTTTAGAATTACTTTATTTATCTCTAATAAGTGCAAACATGTAAAATTAGCAAACTCTTTAGGGATTTTGTTTGACTTCTTATTTTGAGAACCATTTATTGAAATCTGATTCTTTCTTTTGCCTAAAATATTCTACGTAAAGTGCATAATTGATAGCTTATATATAAATAACTTGAATAACTAGACTTGATGCTTGTCTCATTAGACATGCTACATATGGGTTTATGATGGTGGAAAATAGACTTCTTACATGTATGGCCTTTTATTCTCCATTCACCTACTTTGTAATTGACTTATTTTTTTCAATTTTTATAGTATATTTAAAAATCTTGGAGAAATCAGAAAAATCCTTGTAATCTGTGAGCCAGTCCAGGACGCAGTCTGATCTAAACCCTCTGCAGTTTTACAGCTCGATCCTGATCCAAAACAACATGTGATAAGATCTCTGAGCCCACCAGAAAAAAAAGTACCTAATCATACCAAAAAAAACAGGAACGAAGAAACAAATAAAAAAGTATCTAATCACCTTAACAACATGATTGACCGCTGTTGATATCAAAGGAAGATCAGTGAGAAGCTTTGCATGCATGAGACTAAGCTTTACATAATGCTTGAATGTGTTTCATTTTTGTTTGGATTCTTGAAACAAACTACTAATCAAGATATAGGCTTATGGCTGCTTCGACAAGTGTTCTCTTGAGAATAGGGAACCTTGATTTGTAGGAAGTTCTGAAGGATCTCAGGGTTATCCATTTTGAACTATTGCTAGATATGCGACTCATAAGCAATTGTGGTCATGTCATGACCAATACTGGTCATGATATCTGCATTGTCCAGGTATGTGAGGACACTGGAGGAACAATAAATTAAATTCTAGACCTAAGGATTGTTGTCTGAAGCTATCAACTAATCCTATGCCAAATTAAATCTCCATGGGTCTAAAAGCTGATGGATTTCTAATAATTGTAGTACACATTTATCAAGGAGATGTAGATAGACTTGGGTGTATCATGGAGAAGTATAGTACAATTAGACGTAGCAAATTTAATTACTCAAATTGGTAAGGGAGCTGCAACACTTGGGATGTGCAGACCAGATAAAAATGCAGGCTTGGTCTCGCATGATGAATAATCAGATGCCTAAGTGCATTGTAGACCTGCAACTTACACTACTTGACAATATAGAAAAAATAAGGAGTTATCAAAAACACCAAACTGGAGCATCATTTTATGGTGGAGCAGATAGATTTGTTCTTGCATTGATTTAGGATATTGCATAAAGACAAACTTGTGAAACAAAAAGGTAAACATGAAAAATAAGGTGGTGTTGAAGGGATAAATGCTCTAGATGAAATTTCCAACCGGTGTAATCGGCTGCTTTTGACAAGGATATTGCTCATGGAAGAAAAAGGATGAGAATGGGACTGCAAACCCAGAAATATTAAGGTGATTGTTTAAAATTTGAGGTAAGAGATAACAAAGGAACATTTCAAGCATGTTTAAATGTCAGTCAAGCACTAAAATCAGAGTTAATCAACCCTTGACACAAGCTAGGCAATGTTGTTTGATATGACTAGGGAAGAGATAAAACATCAATTATAAACTATGAAATAAAGCGTCAAAATGAACAAAAATGTTTCAGTTAGAACAAAAAGCGCAATGAAACAAGTAGTGTCCTATTTCCACTTTTTTGGTAAGCAATGGGCCAATGAGTCTTATTTCATTCCATATGCTAGGTTTTTGGCAAAACCAGCTGGATTTCGCTTAAAGCAAAATGTTGGCACCAGGGGCTACTCTAAATTAGAAATCAAAATTCAAAGCTCTTTTGCATGAAGTCGGTTCTATTATGGAAATAATATTGGCTAGAATAAGGTGTGGCAGTGTAGGAATTTTGTTTTGGAGTATTATGTGATCTTTGATGGAAAACTTAATTAATACTGTTCTGGTAGGCTTGTGCTTTTGGAGCGTAATGTGATCATTGAAGGAAAATTTGAATACTACGGGCCTGATTGGGATGTTCCTGCAGGATTCAGTCAGATGGGCTGGAGGGAAAGCATGGGGCTGAGGGAGTGGGAGAGGGAGAGGAAGAACATGCACATGATTTAAAAAGACCTCAGGAGATTTTTTTTTTTTATCCCATGAGGATCACGCCGCATAGATTTTTTTTGGTCCCATGGGGATCACCCCCCGTTCTTTCTCCGCTCGCTCTCCTGCTCCCTCCCATCCTTCCCCCTCATGCTCTCTCTCTTTCCAGTCTATCTTGCCAGATCTCTTGGGAACTTCCAAAACAAGCACAACATGTTAATAGCCAGATCTGTTGGAACCATTAAATGGTGAATCACGAAGAGGGCAAATTAGCACAACATAGATGAGGATTTTGAGGTGGATATGCGAATATAAAAAGGGGGGAATTAATAGGTATAGTACTTAAAAATTAATAGTTATAGTACTTAAAAATAAGAGACATTGTTTAAGAATCGTTTGAGAATGTTTGGTCATTGGTATTGCTAGCCAAATACAGGGCCTTGGTGAAACCGTAAAGTGCACATATTTGAGTTAAAGGGATAGAGAAAGGAGGGCAATGCCTAGGAATATTTGAATGGAAGTAGTGAGATGGTGCTGAGATACCTACTTTAGGATTAAACATCTAGTGATGAAATTATTGATTCGATTTTTGACTCCGTAATTGATTGGAGAATGCTTATTTGTTATCTCTGATGAGTTCTAATGTAAGAATATATAGGTTTATTTGTGGTAGTATGGAACAATTCTATTAGTTGGAGTAATTATGCCTTTTCATAATTGTTTGGAGATGAGTTTGAACTGATATGAGGGCAGGAGTATGATTTCTCAAAGTTATACTTTTGGTTAGAATTTTGATGTAATATCCATTGAAACCGTTAACTATCTAATTAACCCGAAAAGCTTATGATATCTCAAAGTTATACCATTGGTGAGAATTTCGATGTAATATCCATTGAAACTGTTAACTATCTAATTAACCTGAAAAGGTTAAGCTGATAGGAAAAGGGTCGCCAATGCATATTAGGTTTAACACTCCCTTCATATGTGGCCTAGATCATGTTTGTGGAGGGACCAGAATGATTGAAATGAATCTAGATAACAACTACAATGATTGGAATAAAGATAATAACCAAATTAATTAATATTTAGCATGGAAGGGATTCGAACTTATACCTCCAGTAAACTTGAGTGCTTATGTCATGTTAACTAACTAGTTTACCAAACTTTTTATTTTATTTGGCTCCAAGGCAAACTTGTTAAGCCGCCAAAGCCACTATTGAGTGATGTCGAACCAGATCCGGGAAGAATGATTGCGGTGGTAGAAAGTAAGAGAAGAGAAGGAAGAAGAAGAAGAGAAGAAGGAGAAGGAAGGAGGAAGAGAAGAGAGGAAAACGTGGGGGAAAGAAAATGCTTAATTCTTCATTAAACTTTCATCATGAAAATAATTCCCTATATATAGGGCCCAAATACACAATTTGCATAAACCTTCTTACACAGAAATAAATCCTAATAAACCCACAAATAAGCTCTAAAATGCAGATAAGCCCAGAAATAAAATAAACCACAAATAAACCCTAAAATGCAAATAAGCCCAGAAATAAAATAATAAAATAAATATGCACATAAAATGGTGGCCTAGCTGATGTCCCCATCATTGAGGTAGCCAGAATAAAAACTAGTATTGCCATAAAGCATCAAACTTTGCCTTGTTGGCACCAATCCCTAGCTGCTTGGAGGCCTCCTTAAATCTATGGCCCAAGAGTTAGAACCAATATCATTATAACATCCAAGTAGGTATTCTCCAATAAAACCACTAGATTCACACGTATAGCTAGGAAAAACTGGAGATGTCAAACCTTGTAGACTTGCATAGCTAGGGATATACATTGGGTAAAAACTAGCCTGGTAATTAGCACAAGCATATTCTCTTCTACCACCAGTTACTAAATTATTACTATTGAAACAAGAACTTCTTGTCCTAGTTATAGTTATCAGCATTTTTAGGCATTGCAAGCTTGACTTCTACAATACCTTCCCCATAGCCTTCACTAATTGAAATGTAATGAAGCCAAAGCCTCTCCATCAGCCCCCATTATCATTTATCACAATGACATTAGTGATTGTACTGAACAATCCAAAATAACTGCTAAACTCATCCTTTGTTAGTTTAGGAGTCAAACCACCTACAAAAATCTTTGGATTAAAGGGAGCTCTATGACGAGAATTGGTATTGTTATTTGTTAGCGCTCCATTTTGATCTTGACAGTGATTTGCTTGTAGTTGTTGATGATTTTGGTCCTCATGCCATCTTGGTATGCCTTTTTTGGCTTCTACCTTTCTTCCCAAGATGATGTCCTCAGTCTCAACAAGAGCCCTTTGGTGGCCAATTTGATGAACTAGATGAAGGTGAAGCCCCTGCTCTTAGTGACATTGGTCGATGCCACCTCTCGATACTCGCTAAATTTCTCGTCGAGTCCTCCATCATGTCCCACAAAATATGTGCTCCTTATGACTCCAATAAAACCTGAGGTCTGAAACCATGTAAATAACCAATTGACTGTAAAAGCTTAAGTTGATAGGGAAGGGGTCAACAATGCATATATGTCTTAATGGAAACAAATAGCTACAATGAAAATGATTTAACATTGAATGAATTGACAAAAAATATTCATAAGAAGAATACTAAATAGATGGAAGATTAAACTTGTTATAGATTAAGCATGTTTGCACATGTAGACATTTTGTGCATATCTATTCCTTATAGAAACAAAAATATATGTTCAGTCTGCATTATGCTAAAATTGTAGTTAGAACCTTAACAATCTAAAGCAGGTGTTGGCGTAGGAACACAAAATTGGTTCCATGGAGAAATCAAGAACACAAGTATGCCTAGGATAGATTGATATAAAATAATATCAAATATTTTGAAAAAATTATCTAATAGTTGAGTAATGCTAATATACTTGCACATGTATATTAGCATTGTGAGGTAGATCTACTTGGAAGATTGGGGGTCTAGCATCAATGATCCGAGCCATTGGATATGATCTACTTTGTCTACATTGCTTAGAGATAAAAGATTATCTGACTTAGAGATTCCTAGTCCATTCATCTAAGTGGTCAAAAAATGGACAATTTAAATAATACAAAACAGTGCATGTGCTTTGAATATTGGATGCATAGGCTAGGGATCTACAAATCATATATTTTTTTAACAGTAAGCAGTTTACAGATGATAGATTACATCTAATGCCTTGGACCGTTAGTGTTGTATCCCTTGTCATCCCATCAGGCCCGACTTCACGGGTGCTAATATACTTGTGCAAGTATATTAGCTTTACTCTTAATAGACTTGTATTTATACCTAGAAAATACATGATATAATGATTGAATAAGAAAATACTAATGGTTTCACAAGAGAAGTGATTAAGTTATTGGTCTTATTGCTTAAATGTGAGGATTGTAAGCACCAAGAGGCAGGTGTAGACTGGGAGCAAGATTTAAAAGATGCTGTGGCATGGAGGGAGATTCCATGCTATGAGATACCAAGTGGTCATCTCATTACCTCACAAAAGGCGTGTACACATCTAGGAGCAACCAGAGGACCAGGAGCCAACCATGCAAAGATGGGATGTGGCTTGATTGTTATGAATCAAGACACTCGTTTAAAGACAAGCTGTCTGAAACAAATTTGCATTAAGCATGATACAGTTTGCGATCATCACATATATGACTGTACAAATGGAA